>NC_063188.1:25126105-25198396 GCF_023159225.1 Perognathus longimembris pacificus
AATAGCTAGGGTTACAGGCGTGAGCCTGGCTACATTTCATTTTTTCCCCCCCAAGAAATCTTGACTGAACACTTTCCATGTGCCAGGTGCAGGCTAACTAGCAAGGAACCCACGAGGAATGACAGGGGCAAAGTCCCTGTTGTCATGGGATTTACAGCCTAGTGAGGAAAATAGATGTTTATTGGTTTGCTTTAAAAAGAAGCCCGCACACAGAAATATTTTCTACTCACATGCCTGTCCTCTCAGGTTGGGTCAGGATTGGAGCACCACAGGGATTTTTCAACCTTGTGTTTTCTGGTACAAAAGTATCTGAACCTTGGGCTTATGCAGTGCTGTGTTGGTAAATGTTTAAACACCCAGCTCTCAGTGTATAGGGGAATGCATGCATGTACAGAAATTCATGATACATTTTACTGATATAAAGGATGTGTAGTGTTGGGGATTATTATGGCCTGGGAAAGACCTGCCCTTCCACCAGCCTTGGGACAATAGAAGCCCCTCCCACCTTTTGACCTCTACCCCTTGGGAGGTGAACACGTGCGTGCCACCATGATGGGGTTGTCCCGCCCACAAAGGGAAGTTTTGTGATGTCACTTGATGAACGTGACCCCTAGCCTATGACTGACCCTTTGGCCAGCCCCCTTTCTTTCCCGCCACTACTTCTATATAAGTGCCCTTCCATATTAAAGTCTTTGAGACGCATTCCACCACCGCAGCGTGTCCCTGATGCCTTCCTTTTCGCCTCCGCCCTCGGTAACATGTGGGGGGCCTGGGGGGAGGGGGAAGCTTCAGCAAACCCGTCCTCAACTTAGCGTTTGCCCATGTAAGCACGCCTTTGGCCTTCCGCTGGCGGAGGGCCAGGCTGGGTGCTCTTTCATAGAGTTTGTGGTTACCATTCTCCCCGTGGGGGGAGAAAGGGGGTCCAGAACCCCAACATAAATGGCGCCCGAACGGGGACCGAATTGTACGGCCGAGAAGTTCGGGGTACAGTATCCCCACAGATTTTGCTAAGTAGGGTTTTAGAGGAGGGTCCTGCCCATCCAGATGGGGCAGAAGCATGGAGACAAGACAGGCTCGCGGGACGCGGTGCCAGAGAGTTGCCCCGCCGTGGCGATTTGGCGCCGGGCGGCGGAGGGAGCGGGGCGCGCTTCCCGCGGAAGCATGTCAGTGGAGCAGTGGGGCCAGAGCAAGAGGAATGCGACCCCGGCTGGGGTCGGTTAGTTCTGCTCTGCGCGCCCCGGGCCAGACGGCGGTCCCGGCACCCCGCAGCGGCGCTTGAGAAGCAGTGGGTGGCCGAGCGCCGGAGCGGTTTGGCTTGCGCGGGCTGAGCTGAGTACACTGGGCTCTGCGCGGCCCGGGTTCGCGAGCTGCGTGCGCTGGGGCCCGCGTGGCACCAGGCGTCTTTTTGCGGTAACATTTCGGCGGCCGAGCACGGCGTGGCGGAAGCGCGGTTCCGCCATGTGGGAAGCTGTGGCATGGCGGCGGCAGAGCGTTGGGGATGGCTGCTGCTTTGGCCAGACTTGTATTTACAATGGCTGGGCTGGAGCCAGTGCGGCCCCAGCCGCGGATGGATTAAAAAAAAAAAAAAAAAAAGCGTGGCGTGCAGTTTAGACCATGGGATGGTGTCCCAGTTGGGGTGCGTGGGCTGCTGCAGCCCGGCAAACTGCTTTATGCCCGCCGATGGTCGTTAAGCTCAGAAATTCGGGTGAGTTGGTTGAATCCTGATTTCTCTGACTTAACACACACGTGGAGCACAATGGGGCGCGCCATATTGGAGGCGGGGCCCCACCCATTCCCCCCCAGGTGAGGGGCGTGCCCAGGCTCGCCTGGGCTGGCCGATTGCGCTGCAGCTGAGAGAGGCAAGCACCCCGCTGTGCTTGCCTGCACTTTTCTCTCTGTGTCAGCTGCAGACGGGGTTGGAGACAGGAAAGCCTCAAATTATAAACTAAATGGAATATTGAAAGGAAAACAAAGAGTTTTGATACAGCAATAGGTAATTTGATTGAACTTCCATGTTTACCAGTTCAAGGAGATAAAATCAACTGGAGTTTTCTAGATGGATAAAAGGGTTTTGCTTGTCCACTGTGATTTAAAAATTGTCATGTTGGGAGTGTGTAATTAACAGGTTTCCCTTTTGTTTTTTTATTCAACCACGTGGTTCTATTATGGGCAAATTAATATCATTTGCCGCTGGAATTCCAGAAAATTTAAATGGCCAATCAAAGCAATTTTAAAGAGCGCTCAGGTATTTGTGTGTGTGTGTGTGTGCGCGCACGTGTGGTTGTTGGTAAGATTTAAAAGCATAACAATAGGTTTCCATCCCGGTGTTCGATGGAGATAAAGGTGCCTATAAAAATTTCCATAAGGTTCAAATATGCAACATGTGGTAAAAGTTCACCAGTATGTTATTTTATATTCAGTGTGTTTCCATAAGGTTCAAATATGCAGCATGTAGTAAAAGCACAATGGTATAAAATCAGCATGTTATTTTATACTCAGTGTGTTAAAAGTTAAGTGTGCATGTAGCCTTAACAACTCTTTGGCATAAATTAAGATTTTACCTTCCCATTTTCTCTCCTGTGTTCTCATAAACTCTCAAGATCAAGAAATTGAGATTGCTTCATACAAATGTGACTATTAACCTCAATTTTCCTGACCCAGGATTAATATACTGCTTTATAGGATACAGGTGGACAGATGTTCTAGCCGCATGGACGGTCGCAGCTCCTGGATAGGAAGATGCCACCACATTCTGTTCCCAAACTGCCTTGTTTCACTACTAATGATTCTTTGCTCTCTCTCCCATTGGAAGCTGCTCGAATGATTTATGAGCCTTGAGTAGGATGTGAATAGTTCCATCTTAACAGTTACTCCAGGTTAAATCACCATAGTTATGTTAGTGGTCACAGCAAGCCAGGTAAAATTTTGGGATTAAGAAAGTCTTTGAATTTTGTGATTAAGAAAGTCTTTTTCACCCTGCTTAAACCAGAAGGGCATCGATATACCAGAGCCAGAAGTGCTGAAAAATTTTGAACACCCTAACCAATCTATATAGAAATTTTGCAGGCAACCCAGAGCAAGATGTGAGCAAGAGATACCACTACAGCTTTGCCTCGAGTTCCCCATCGCATGGCATGGAACTTGCCAAATGGGGATGAGGGACGCAGCCACTTCCGAGACTGAGGATTCCACAATGCTTTAACCCTTTGCCCTTGGTTGTCATTTATCTGTGTTCTCTTTCACTTGCCAGTGGGATTCAACGGCGTGATTCAAGTTGATGGCATGTAAATCTCATGTTTTCTAAGTGTTATTGCCAAACCTTCACAAGCAGTTTTTGGTCAGTTCTCAACGACCTACAAATGGATTATCTCTGTTGTGTTTTTTCCTTGTTGCTCAATTGGGAATAAAAAGGGCTTGTAGGACTATGACTCCCTGGATAGTTCAAAGCCAGCCCGGGCAAAAGGAAAAATTTCTCCAAAATCCCACTCCCAGTTAAACAGCAAAGAGCCAGATTGAGAGCTCAACCACAGAGAGCGAGCAAAAGGCTGAAGCAGCACCGTGACTCAAGTGGTAGAGCACTAGCCTTGAGCGAAAGTGCTCATGGACAGTGCTCAGGCCCCGAGTTCAAACGCGGATGGAAAATTGCAATTCCAGCCACAAACGTTGAAATTCCTGGGACTTAGCCAGTCCAGGAGACGGAAAGGTGGAGTGGAGTGAGAGGAGAATGGTGCCATATTATCCTAAAGGGAGATGCCTTGTTTCACCCTTTCAAAATGGATCAGAGCCGGGAAATCGAGAGAGATAATTCCTGTCCATTTTCTTCTTTTTTGCCAGTTGTATATAGGTGTATATATATATTTATTTATTTTGCCTCTGACTGGCTATGCCAAACCAGTTTTCTATCATTAACCACTTCTTTCAGTCGTTTCTCCTTACTCGTTCACTTTACAATTGGGTTTATGCTCCAAAAGGGAATTGTTCCTGGCTTATGCCCAGGGTGTGTTCTATGCCATTCATGCCAACCAGCTCTGAGAACTTGTCGATACTTTGCCTGACCTTTTCAAAAGTGTCTTTTGACAGAATAACATCTCTTGCTGAGATCACCAATGGGGAATTTGCCGTTCACAGTCGTCACCCTAACACAGGCCTGAACCCTGGAGGCACCAGCCTTGGAAACTTCTGGGTATGCCCAAAGACTCAGGGGGGCTAGAGAAAACCATAGCGCTCTCTGGCCCTAGTGACCATACTCATGGTAATGATGGGGACTTTTTGCCAGCTACACCGGACTGCCAGGCTGACCAGGGGCCCTTGATTTACGTCGCCCCCTTGACAGCAGGAAGTAGCTACAGAAGACGAGACCTCCATCCATACTCCCTGCCTGGTGGCCGCCGGTGTCATAATTTTAAAAAAACAAAAGGGGGAGGTATTCCCCAGGATTAATTAAGGATTCCCTAGGATTAATTAAGGATTAGTTATGCTTATGTCAATTATCCAGAAATTTTAAATCATCCCGAATCAGTGTGGGATGGAGTACAGTATATGTGTTTTTCCAGATTGGAAAATTAAACCCAGAGCACCCACTCTGGAGAAATATTTTCTTGTTCTCTCCAGGAAAAGGAGGACCATGTTGGACTTCTGCTCTCCCATGAAAATATGGAAAGTAGGACTGCCTACGGTAGGAGGCAACCAAGCTTCCTTTCCTTGTCTGCTTTCTAGATTCCTTCTTGAGCATCTCATGGCTCATGAAAAGTAGGACTGCCTACGGTAGGAAGCAACCAAGCTTCCTTTCCCTGTTTGCTTTCTAGATTCCTTCTTGAGCATCTCATGGCTCAATGTTTTGCTGTGGCAATACTGCCTACAGCGTCACACAAAGAAACCAAAGGAATTTTGCACCATGCTTCTTCCTTTCCTCTCCCCCTGCTGCTAGACTTGGGGAGTCCCGTTGGAAAGAAAATAGGAGCTGAGGGTATTGACACTCAACCCCAATGTTTTATGATAGAAATGTTTAAAAGGGTAAATGCAAAGGTTTAACACCTTGGCTTCAATGTTTTATGATAGAATGTTTTACTAATCACTTATGTTTGAGTTATCAGCTACTGTGAACTGCCGGGAATGCCAGAGTTTCAGCTTCTACCTCACCAACAAAAGAGGGCTGCTGTCTGCACCTTCCTGCACTTGGCAGAAACCAGTTGAGGATTCTGACTTCTGGACATAGCCAGATGGATGGACCCTTACCTACCCCTCACCCCAGTTTTGTGGAAGGGGCCCCACAGATCTTATGTCAGCATTTGCCTTATGCCCACACATGCCATGTGTTTACAGCATCCCCTGCTTATTGAAAAAAACAAAAGGGGGAGATGTTGGGGATTATTATGGCCTGGGAAAGACTGCCCTTCCACCAGCCTTGGGACAATAGAAGCCCCTCCCACCTTTTGACCTCTACCCCTTGGGAGGTGAACACGTGCGTGCCACCATGATGGGGTTGTCCCGCCCACAAAGGGAAGTTTTGTGATGTCACTTGATGAACGTGACCCCTAGCCTATGACTGACCCTTTGGCCAGCCCCCTTTCTTTCCCGCCACTACTTCTATATAAGTGCCCTTCCATATTAAAGTCTTTGAGACGCATTCCACCACCGCAGCGTGTCCCTGATGCCTTCCTTTTCGCCTCCGCCCTCGGTAACATGTGGGGGGCCTGGGGGGAGGGGAAGCTTCAGCAACCCGTCCTCAACTTAGCGTTTGCCCATGTGAGCACGCCTTTGGCCTTCCGCTGGCGGAGGGCCAGGCTGGGTGCTCTTTCATAGAGTTTGTGGTTACCATTCTCCCCGTGGGGGGAGAAAGGGGGTCCAGAACCCCAACAGTGTAGTATACATAGTACAGTATAATAAAATAGATGATATTATTTCTTATAAATTGCATATAGCTAGTTGACTCTCACAGAATGTTTTCATTGATTTGATTTTTGTCCAATTTATTTATCTGTAATTAAAGTTTTTGGTGCTAGTGCTGAGGCGTGAACTCATGGTGTGGATACTGTCCCTGAGTGTTTTTGCTTAAGGCATATCACTTATACCACAACTCCACTGCTGGATTTTTTTTTCTTTTTTTTTTGGCCAGTCCTGGGCCTTGGACTCAGGGCCTGAGCACTGTCCCTGGCTTCTTCCCGCTCAAGGCTAGCACTCTGCCACTTGAGCCACAGCGCCGCTTCTGGCCGTTTTCTGTATATGTGGTGCTGGGGAATCGAACCTAGGGCCTCCCTCGTGTATCCGAGGCAGGTACTCTTGCCACTAGGCTATATCCCCAGCCCCCACTGCTGGATTTTTGATGGTTCATTGGAGGTAAGAGTCTCATGGACATTCTTGTCCCGGCTGGCTTCAAACTGTCATCCTCAGATCTCAGCCTGCTGAGAAGTTAGAATTACAGGAGGAATCATTGGATGCCCCCTTGGAATTACAACTGACAGATTGTAGTTTGGGCATGTACTTGAGATAATACCTTTACTTACATGTGAAACAATGAAAACAATGAAGATGCAGGAACCTCATTTGTCAACAAGATAAGTGATTTTTTTTTTGGCTGAGCCTGGAGCTTCAACTCTGGGCCTGAGTGCTGTCCCTGGGTCCTTTTGCTCAAGGCTAGAGCTGTATCACTTGATCCATAGCCCCACTTCTGGCTTTTTGGTAGTTTATTGGAGATAAGAGTCTCATGGACTTTCCTACCTGGGCTGGCTTTGAACTGCAATCCTCAGATCTCATCTTCCTGAGTAGTAGGATTATAGGTGTGAGTCATGGTGCCCAGCACACCTTTCTGTTTAATCTGTATTGTTAATATTTTCCCCCATCAGTCTCTTAGGTCTAGATAGTCAGCAAAACAGGAAATCAGGCTCTAGTTTATAGCCTTTGCTGATGTTCAAGTTTTATGTACTCCTATCAGAATTGATTTCCTGTTGCTACCTTCATTATAATGTTTGGGAACTGATACTGGGAGGGCAGGGTGAGCCCAGTGTGGCCAGGCTTTTGCTTGCTAGGTATGCAGTTTGACCCCCCCCCCAAGCATATTATATAGTGTTTCAACAACAGCTATAAATAACCTCAATAGCATAAATGATAGTAAACTATTAAGATGATTAAGAATAATGAGTTTGGGTGCTTTCATTAACTTTTTTTTGTTTTTTTGCAAGTCCTGGGGCTTGAACTCAGGGTCTGAGCACTGTGACAGTGCTTGAGTCAGAGCACCACTTCTGGCTTTTTCTATATATGTGGTGCTGAGGAATTGAACCCAGGGCTTCATGTATACGAGATGAGCACTCTACCACTAGGCCATATTCCCAGCCCCATCATTAACTTTTATTTTTTGTCAGTCATGGGGCTTGAACTCAGGGCACTGTCCCTGAACAGTTTTGCTCAAGGCTGGAACTCTTATCATTTTAAGCCTCAGTGCTACTTCTGTTTTTCTGGTGGTGCATTAGAGTTAAGAGTCTTACGGACTTTCCTGCTTGGGCTGGCATTGAACTGTGATCCTCAGATCTTAGCCTCCTGAGTAGCTGGGATTATAGGCATGAACCAGTGGTGGCTGGCTATCCTCTGGATGCAGGCCACGAGTGAACTCTATATGCTTCTGGGCCATAGGCAATTGATTGTCTCTTCTCAGCTAGCCCTTGGGCAGTTTCTTGGGCTTGCAGTTGGGGCTATGTTGCAGTATCCTACTCTGGTATCATTGCACAAACGATTGTTGTGTGTTGGCACCAAGGCTGGCAGTTCTCCTATGGCACAGTTTTTGGCTCCACCCTCCCCAGCACTCAGTACAAAGAGCTGCCCTCAATGACTGAATGAATCAACGAGGCCAAGCCTGGCTGGCAGTCAAGATTGCTTCTTGGAAAAACAGAAGCACAGTGTGGAGTCCTGTAGGGCAGCCCTCATGTTGTCATCTTGTACAAGGAGTGTCGTTTATGATTGTCAACACTAGTGGGAACCTGACCCCTGTCTCCAACACATTTTTTAAAATCATTTGTGGGGCTTGAACTCAGAGCCTGGTCTCTATCCCTCAGCTTTGTTGCTCAAAACGAATACTCTACCACTTTAAGCCACAGCTCCACTTCTGGTTTTCTGGTGGTTCATTGGAGATAAGAGTCTCACAGACTTACCTGCCCAGGCTGGCTTTGACCCACAATCCTCAGATCTCAGCCTCTTGAGTAGCTAGAATTAGAGGCATGAGCCACCTGCCACACATAGATTTTTATCAGCCAGATGTTCTGTAACCAGGAAGATTAAATGCCAATAGTTTTTTCCCTGACTACTTTCCTGCACATCCCCCTCCTACATACTATTAACGCCCTGTACCGCCCAAGCTGGCGAAAGTGCCCATCGAGAATGATTTACTCTTGGCATCAGCCTGAGAATATCCTGTGCAGCTGAGAGGGCGGCACTGCCCTGTGTGTAATACTCAGGATGGGAAATAATCAGGGTGAGGGCACAGACATTACTGGGTCAATACACTAAAAAAATATAGGGTTTAAACCATTCCACAGTTACAAGTGCTCTACTCGCTGCCAAACCCTGCGTGGCCCAACATATAACGCCCCCCCCGAACCCCAGCACCCGCAGTTGTCCAGCAGAGTTGTTTCCTCTGCCAATACCTCTGCAGGCCTCTGAAAGAGTAGAGGTCCTGCTAGTAGGCTCTGCTCATAGGCATAATCTGGAGTTTCAGAGTAAAAAGTACCCTGTCTACAATTCTCATTATCTTTATAGATATGAATAATGGTGATCAAAGAGACCATGAAAGCCATAGTATAGAGTCAAATAGGGAGGCTGAGGCAGAAGGATAAAAAATTTGAGGCCATGGGGCTAGGAATATAGCCTAGTCTAGTGGTAGAGTGCTTGCCTCACATACATGAAGCCCTGGGTTCGATTCCTCAGCACCCCATATAAAGAAAAGGCCAGAAGTGGAGCTGTGGCTCAAGTGGCAGAGTGCTAGCCTTGAGCAAAAAGCCAGGGGCAGTGCTCAGGCCCTGAGTTCAAGCCCCAGGACTAACAAAACATTTGAGGCCAGCCTGGAGACTTAGTAAGACCCTGTCTCAAAAGTAAAAATATTAAGGTGGGCACCAATGGCTCATACCTGTAATCCTAGCTACTCAGGAGGCTGAGATCTGAGGATTTCAGTTCAAAGCCAACCTAGGCAGGAAAGTCTGTGATTCTCTTACATTCAATTAACCACCAACAGCCCAAAGTGTAACTGTGGCTCAAGTGGTAGACAGCTAGCCTTGAGCAAAGCTCAGGGACAACACACAAACCCACAGTTCAAGCCCTATGCCCAGTACACACACACACACACACACACACAAGAAAAAAAAATTTAAGGGCTGGCATGAGTGAGGTCCTGCATTCCCTCCTTACCCTGCCCCACCAGCAAAGGCAATCTTCCACCCAAATTAACCAGGGTACAGGAACTTTCCATGCTGTCTCCTTCCAGGGTGACTCTCACAGCTTCTTCTGTCAACAATCCTGGCCTGAATGAGCCCATGTGTGCTTACCTGGAAAGTTCTGTACTCCTATATATAAGTGCACAGAAACACATATCTGTGTGAATGTGTGTTAGAATCGCAATATTCTGTTTCCAATCCAGATGTTGCTCATGCATCACACCAGTCTCCAGCCCGAGTGCCTTTAAACCTTGGATGTTCCATTGGCAGCTCAAATGTAATATACCCAACATGATATATCATCGTCTCCTTTGGAGCCCACTGCTTGTCTTGCTCCAGGATCCCTTTCTCCGTAGATGGCGCTGTTACTCACCTATTGGTCACATGGGAAACTTGGACACACCCTTGTCTTATACCTCTATACATCCACACTGCAAGTGAGACCTAGTTCAGCCCCTGATCCAGTCTCAGTCCTGTTGACAAACTAGTCCCAAATGATGTGTCCAAGGCAGCAGGAAGACAGTCTTTGTGACAACTTTTCTTTTTTTTTTTTTTCTTCTGAGACTGGGACTTGAGCTTGGTACCCCATGCTTTCACTCCTTGGCTGGTGCCATACCTGAAACCTCTAGTTTTCTTTTACTCCTTTTTTTTTTTTTGAGGGGTACAGATCCTGGGCCTTGAACTCAGAGCCTGGGTGCTGTCTCTGAACTTTTGTGCTCAAGGCTAGTATTCTACCCCTTTGAGCCACAGTTCCATTTCTGGCTTCCTGGTGGTTAATTGGAGATAAGAGTCTCACAGACTTTCCTGCCCAGATTGGCTTTGAAAGTTGATCCTCAGATCTCAGCCTTCTGAATAGCTAGGATTACAGGCATGAGCCACTGGCATCTGGCAGCTCCTTTTTTAGTTGGTTTTGAAGACATATTCTTGCACTGACAGCCTTGCAAGCCCTACCTTGTCTGATTTACACTGCTGGTATCAGATTACCCCAGCTGGAAAGGAAGGAATGTGAAGTGAAAAGGAAGGTCTGGTCTTGTCATTCCTTCCTTCTTTCTTTCCTTTTCTCTCTCCCTCCCTTCCTTATTTCTTTCCTTTTCTCTCTCCCTCCCTCCCTCCATCCCTTCCTTCCTTCCTTCCTTCCTTCCTTCCTTCCTTCCTTCCTTCCTTCTTTCCTTCCTTCCTTCCTTCCTTCCTTCCTTCCTTCCTTCCTTCCTTCCTTCCTTCCTTCCTTCCTTCCTTCCTTCCTTCTCTCTCTCTCTCTCTCTGTCTTTTTCTGCCTTTATTGGGGTTTGAACTTGGGTCCTCATGCTTGGCTTAATTGCTTGCTTTTGATGCAGTAGTTGTAACACCAGTATTGAAAAAAAAACCAAAACCCTAAAAACAGAACTACTTTAGGATCCTGTTGAACCATTCCCAGGCATATATGTGAAGAATTACCAGTCGGAACACAGCAGAGATACCTTCATACCCATGTTTGTAGTACCATTATTTATAATATCCAGACTATGGAATCACTGTAGGTGCCCAATAACTGATGAATGTATAAACTTATTTATATGTCATATATTTTCCATGGAATATCATATGGCCATAAAGAAGAAGGAGGATATGGGGCATGTCTCAAGCACTTGCCTAGCAAGTGGGAGGCCCAGAATTCAGTACTTATTGTGACAAAAATGAATACCATTTGTGGAAAAATGGATAGAGGACAGATATTGAATGTTCACTCATATATGGAATTTAAACCTAAGAAAAGAATGACATGACTGTAAAATAGATTGCTTAGTATTGGGAACCACTGAAAGGAAGAGGGCATACTTCATATGCATGTATGAGAATAGGATAATGAAATCTATTAAATTTGTCTGAAAAGGTAGGAGGCGGTAGGTACCCGTGGCTCACACCAGTAATCCCAACAACTCAGGAGGCTGATATCTGAGGATCATGGTTTGAAGCCAGCCCAGGTAGGAAAGACTGTAAGACTCTTATCTCCACAAAACTACCAAAAAGCTGGAACTAGAGCTATGGCTCAAGTGGTAGAATGCTAGCCTTCAGCCAAAGAAGCTCAGGGACAGTACCCAGGCCCGAATTCAAGACCCAGGACCAGCACCCCCCCCCCCCGAAAAAAAGGTGGGTGGCTATTTATATACCTCTGGAGATAACACAAAGGAACAACCTGGTACCATTAATACTGTATACACTAACTTAAATGAAAGAGAGGGTTAAGGGGTTACAACAGAGACCTCTGATCTGAAGAGGTAACAGTACAAATTTCCTCTCAGAGTAGATGGGTAATTTTCCCTCAACACTGCCCTAACAAGTTCTGGAGCCTGGGTTGGAAATATGGCCTAGTGGTAGAGTGCTCACCTTGTATACATGAAGCCCACATATTTACTCAGCACCACATATGTAGAAAAAGCCAGAAGTGGCGCTGTGGCTCAAGGGGTAGAGAGCTAGCCTTGAGCAAAGAGAAGCCAGGGGCAGTGCTCAGGCCCTGAGTTCAAGGCCCAGGACTGGCAAAAACAAAACAAAACAAGTTCCAGAGCCTTACACCATTGGACTTCTGGGAAAGGGACTATAGTGCCTCACTTATCTATCATACTTCTAGTCATGAAGTGTCCCCCCAAACAGAAGAGGTACCCAGAAAGTTACCAGGGCACACTGCTCTGTTCAGTCTGCAGTATATCACTTCTTCTTTTCCATCATTGCACGTCTGAGATTACCTTCTTGAGAATACACTTAAAGTCCACAGTCTAACCAAGATGTGCAAGTCTCCTCAAAATTTGCCAACTGCTTTCATTTCTCACCACTTCCCTTATGCTTCCATCTCTTTGTACCCTCTATCTGGCCATATTTGCAAAGCCTCTTATGTAGAAAGGACTTCAGATTGGTAAAATACTGCATAAATTAAAATAGCACAAGAGACACAGGTGTAATTTTTCTCCCAGATTCACTTACTATTAACATTTTATCCCATTTCTCTTAAGATCCTGAATGTGCTCACTTTACACACATTTCACAGAGAGCAGAGGTAAGAATAAGAGGTACATGCATAGTAATATTTATATAAACATGTCTATAAATATTGTGTGTACATACAGCATGTATACACATCATAAACTATACACTGTATACATATACATATATGCATTCTGTGTATACATTCTTTTTTTTTCTTTTTGCCAGTCCTGGAGCTTGAACTCAGGGTCAGGGCACTGTCCCTGAGCTGCTTTTGCTCAAGGCTAGCACTCTACCACTTGAGCCACAGCACCACTTCTGGCTTTCTCTGTTTATGTGGTACTGAGGAATCGAACCCAGGGCTTCATGTATGCTAGATAAGCACTCTACCAATAAGCCACATTCCCTGTACATACATTCTATATGTATAAAACTCTTTTGGGAAGTGTCATGGTCCTTTATCCTTATACTTCGGTATGTGTTTCTTTTCTATTTGTGTGTGTGTGCACACATGTGTGTTTGTGAGTTCTTGGGATTGATCTCAGAGTCTGCATGCTATCCCTGAGCCTTTTTACTCAAAGCTAGTGCTCTACCTCTTGAGCCATAGCTCCAATTCTGGCTTTTTGATGATTAATCACAGATAAGAGTCTCATGGACTTTCTTACCTGGGCTGGCTTTGAACTGCAATCCTCAGATCTCAGCCTCCTGTGTAGCTAGGATTATAGGCATGAGCCACCAGTGTCTGGCCCAATGTATGTTTCTTAATATTTCTTCTTACATAGTTATGTAAGTTATCAATTTCATAAATCTAGCACTCCTACAATACTTTACTGTCCTGATTTCAATTTCATCAGTTGAGACAGCATGTCCTGTAGACTGTTTTCCTTTCTAGTACAGGAGCTACTTCAGGGTCAGATTTTTTTTGCATTTACTTGTTCTTTCTATTTAGCATTCTTTAATCTGGAACATTCCAATAGCATGCATTTTTTGTCTTTTATGACAAAAGAAGAATTTTAAGAATTCTTCAAGAGTACTGTTCTCTCCTGCTAACATTTTAAACAGAATGTCCTACATGGTATGTTTTCTTAATGTTTCCTCTTTTTCTCTTCTTTTCTTTTTGTGTGCCAATCTTGGGGCTTGAACTTAGGGCCTAGGCACTGTCCCTGAGCTTTTGCATTCAAGGCTAATTTTCTACCACTTGAGCCACAGCTCCTCTTTAAGATTTTGGAAGGTAATTAATTGGAGATAAGAGTCTTATGAACTTTCTTGCCTGGGCTGGCTTTGAACCACAATCCTCAGATCTCAGCCTCCTGAGTAGCTAAGATTACTGGCATGAGCTACCAGCACCCAGCCTAATGTTTCCTGTTGATTGGACTGGGGGTGTACCTTTTTGCTGGTATGTTGCATGAATCATGTGCTGTCTTGTGTATGGACACTATCATTGCTTTCTTCTGACGGATGTCAGTTTTGATCACCAGTGACATTAGGTCACAGTGTCTCAATTTTTTTCTTATTTATTTTAGATTTCATTTATTTATTTACTGCCAGTCCTGGGGCTTGAATTCAGAGCCTGGGCCTTGTGCCTGGGCTTCTTTTGCTCAAGGCTAGCACTCTACCATTTGAGCCACAGCACCACTTCTGGTCTTTTTTGTTTATGTGGTACTGAGGAATTGAACCCAGTTCTTCATTCATGCTAGGCAAGCACTCTACCACTAGGCCACATTTCCAGCCCCAGTTTCTCTATTTTTTAGCTATGTTTTCCCTCCTTTGGCACATAAGAAACAGTTTTTGGAAAATACTTTAAAAAATCATGCAACTGGGCTGGGAATATGGCCTAGTGGCAAGAGTGCTTGCCTCATATATATGAAGCCCTAGGGTTCGATTCCTCAACACCACATATATAGAAAAGACCAGAAGTGGTGCTGTGCCTCAAGTGGCAGAGTGCTAGCCTTGAGCAAAAAAAAAAAAAAAGAAAAAGAATCCAGGGACAGTGCTCAGGGCCTGAGTTCAAGCCCCAGGACTGGCAAAGAGAGAGAGAGAGAGAGAGAGAGAGAGAGAGAGAGAGAGAGAGAGAGAGAGAGAGAGAGAGAGAGAGAGAGAGAGGGAAAAAATCATGCAACTCTCTTAGTTCTCATTAAAATTCTCCTTGGCTTTAGCATACATTGATATAGTTCTTGTCTGGTCCAGTCTTTACAGAAATATTTGGTGATGTGTCACTTTTACAACACTGGCTTGTGTACTCTAGCATTTTTGGATCACTCGGTTTTCCACACCTGCTAAGTCCTCTTGGCTAATTCCTTTTCATCTTTCAGCCTGGACTGCCACGGGGCACCATTTATGATGTAGCCAGCCAGGCCTGGTGACCCCCACAATTCTGAGTTTATATGGAACTTTCTTTGGTAGGCTTTCCTAGACTCCCCAAATGTCAGCCATGCTTTCCTCTTATTTTCAAAGCTCTGCTGCTGAATCCTGTCATCACCCTTGTGACATTCAGTGTTATTGCCTTGCCTCTTCTCTGACCCCCTCACTAGAATAGAAGCTCCACAAGGGTAGAATTGTCTCTTTCTTCTGTGTATCCCTAACACCTAGCAGAGTACCCAGCTCAGAATATGTGTTTAGAAGCTGAGTCTGGTGGCTCATGCCTGTAATCCTAGCTACTCTGGAGTCTGAGATCTGAGGAACATGGTTGGTTGGGAAGCCAGTCTAGGATCCACTTAATTCAGGTCTGTATCCTTTGCCCCTCCCCTCAGTACTTGGCACAGGACTGACTTTGTTCATAACAGGCGTTCAACAAACATTTACAGAGTACATGTGTATACATTGGTTGTTAGGGATACGTGTTGTTTTTCCTTCCCACAAGAACTGTACTAAACTGCAAGCCCTGTCTATTGGGGTGACCTGCCCTCTGAACCATGCTATGGTGGCATAGACCTGGGCCCAGCCCTGACTGAGCCTGCAGCAAATGGAATTGCAGTCATATGGGATCTGGGTCATGCGGGTTCCCATACTGGAGGGATGTGGAAATGCTAGTGAGTTTCTGAGCATCATGGAGAACCATGCAGGCCCTATTCTGAAGCTCTGATGCCTTCCTGGATGACAGGATCTGGCCCCGCCCACTGAGGCTCCCCAGGGGCTGCCGGTGAAGCCAGACACCTGAGCTAAGTGAGCTGCCTTAAGAAAGTCCTTCTGGTGCTGCATCACTGGCAAGGCACAAAGGAGAGGCTAGGTGGACCGGTGCCTCTGTGGTTCTGGCCAATCTGGCCAGAGGAGCTCTGGAGATGGAGTCTTAATTTTTGCTTTCTGTGTTGCTGGGCAGCCCTGCAGCCCACCCTCCCCCACTTGCCTGCTTGTTGCCATAGCAGCACTAAGCATCTTTGGGGAAGCTGAGATCTTTGTCTAGCTCAGCAATGAGAGCAAGTTTTCCCAGAATGCATCACTGGGGAAGTTCTCAGTGGACTCTTTCCAGCCCTCTAGAGGCAAAGTGGGGGTCCTAAGAGCCCCGGAAAAGGTCAGGGTATGAAGGACTTTATTTATTTATTTATTTGTTTCTTATTTCTTACAGTGCTAGTGTTGGAACCCGGGGATCACACACATGCTAAGCAAGTGCCCTACCCATGAGCTACATCACCAGCCCTGTTTTGTTTTGTTTGTTGTTTTAAAACAGAGTATTTCTATGTAGCCCAGGCTGCCATGAACTTAGAATCCTCCTACCTCTGCTTCTCAAGTGTATGTTTTAGAAGTGCTGTATTTCAAGATTATAGTTTTATTCATTTAAGTTACAGGGTGTTTTTTCCCCCTGTTCTGGGGCTACAATTCAGGACTTTGCACTTGCTTGCTCATGGCTGACACTCTACCACTTGATCCACCCTTCCAGACTGGTATTTTTCTGGTTAATTGATTGCAGATGGAGTTTTTCAGAATTTTTACCCAGGCTAGCTTTGAACCATGATCCTTTGGGTCAGCTGTTACTAGGATTATAGCCATGAGCCATTGGTCACCAGATTTCTTTTCTTTTTGGTGTCAGTTCTGGGGCTTGAACTCAGGGTCTGGGTGCTGTCCTTGAGCTGTTTGTGGTCAAGACCAGTGCTCTACCATGTGAGCCACAGTGCCACTTCCTTTTCTTCCCAGGGTGCCCTCAAACTGTGATTCTCAGATCTCAGCCTCTTGAGTAGCTAGGATTAAAGGCGTGCGCCACCAGTGCCCAGTGAGAAATTCTTGTGTTTTATTTCCTCAGCTACAATTCTGAGCTGAGCAGTTCGCATAGGTTAGAACAACATCAAAATCAACCACGGAGGAGGAGCCAGACATGCTGAGCTTTTGCTTTGCCCTGAACAGAGCAGAGTAGAAAATTAGGCATCGGGTTACTCTTTTGAATTCTATTGTGAAAGACAATGACTTGTTTATACAAAGCAAGGCCACAGTGACCTCTCTGTGAATCTCAGTTCTGAGAAAATCCAGCCAGAGCTGTGAGCCCAAACAGGTAAAATTTTGATAAGCTTGAGGAAATTTCACCTAGAGAGTTCAAGCACCCATGTCTGGGGCAAGGTCAGAAAACTTTGGAACAAACAATACTCAACAAACACGCATTCATGCATGCGTGCGTGTGCATGCTTGCGTGCTGTTCTGGGGCTTGAACTCAGGGACTGAATGTTGTCCCTGAGTTTTTTTTTTCTTTTCTCTAGGCTAGTGCTCTATCACTTGAGCTCCACTTCTGGTGTTGTGGTGGTTAATTGGGAATAAGAATTTCCCATACTTCCCTTTACAGGCTGGCTTCCAACCACAATCCTCAGATCTCAGTCTCCTGAGTAGCCAGAGTTACAGATGTGAGCTACTGGCACCTGGCCTCAGCAAACTTTGTTTTTCTTTTGCCAGTCCCGGGGCTTGGACTCAGGACCTGAGCACTGTCCTTGGCTTCCTTTTGCTCAAGGCTAGCACTCTGCCAACTTGAGCCACAGTGCCATTTCTGGCCTTTTCTATATATGTGGTGCTGAGGAATCGAACCTAGGGCTTCCTGTATACTTTCCACTGGGTCATATTCCCAGCCCCAGACCCTTCCCAGCAAACTTTTTAAAGGCACATTTTAATTTGGCACTGGAAACTCAGGTTGGAGGAAGAATGCTTCCATTTGTGCTGAAATATTATATGCTTGCAAGTGCACAGGTGATCTCCGCAAGAGGGAGCCAGAATGTGCCATCAGCAGTGACTGTAGCTGGGCAGGAAACAGGATTGGGTGGAATAATCATACCTTGTCCAGGCAAACTGCCTAATGTTTTGTGAATTCAACATCAGAGGCATTCAATTCACATGGATCATGTATTCAAAAGATAAATGGCCAGGTGCTGGTGGCTCACACGTGTAATCCTAGCTACTCAGGTGGCTGAGATAATGAGGATCATGGTTCGAAGCCAGCCCAGGAAGGAAAGTTCGTGAAACTATCTCCAATGAACCACCAGAAGTGGCGCTGTTGCTCAAAGCGGTAGAGCGCTAGCCTTGAGTGAAAAAGCTCAGGGACAGTGCCCAGGCCCTGAGTTCAAGCCCCATGACTGACAAAAAAAAAATAAATGATACATTCACACACACACACACACACACACACACACACACACACACACACACACGAAAAGAACTGAGGTTGCTGACAGCAGTAGAGGAACTAGGATATATAGATTAAGCTACCCAATTCTCTTTCTGGCTTGAAGCAGAATTTACGTGTTGGACATGCCAGTTATTGCCAACAAGTGTTGTTTTTTAAATTTTTGTTATGCCCCAGCTAGGAAGAAAAGTATATATTTGTTAGTCTTTTTTGAAATCCATCACCTGTACAAACTTACAATTAAAAAAAGTATGGTGACAGTGTAGCTAACAGGCATTTACTTTGCAAACAAATGCCCAGCTCTCTTTCAGTTAGTCTGCTTATTCTAGTCTACACCTGCCCAGGCAGCAGCGCAAGGTCAAGCAATCAGCTTCTGGGTGGTGTTCAGAATAATTAGGGGATAAATTATTTTAATATGGATAATATGAATTGTTTCTTTTCTGGATTACATGCTGAAGGTTTTCTTTCTTTCTTTCTTTTTTGGCCAGTTCTGGGGCTTGGACTCAGGGCCTGAGCACTGTCCGTGGCTTCTTTTTGCTTAAGTCTAACACTCTGCCACTTGAGCCACAGCGCCACTTCTGGCCATTTTCTGCATATGTGGTGCTGGGGAATTGAACCCAGGGCCTCATGTATATGAGGCAAGCACTCTTGCCACTAGGCCATATCCCCAGCCCAGTTTTATTTATTTCTAGTTCTGGGGCTTGAACTAAGGGCCTGGGCACTTTGCCTGAGCTTCTTTTGATCAAGGCTAGTGCTCTACCTCTTGAGCCATAGCTCTACTTCTGGGCTTTTTGGTAACTTTATTGGAGAGTCTCACAGACTCTCTCCCAGGGAGACGTGGGGGAGGGGGCAGTGTCTCTGGAAAGTAATTTCTGCAGTAGGTGAGGGCTCACCATACTGCCTCTGGAGGCAGGGAAATTAGGCCTCAGGCCTCTTGTGCATTTCACACCTGATTGCTGCTTCTGGGCCCTACTGGACCATTTTGGAATTCTCCATGAAAGTTGGCCTGCTAGACCTGCAGGTTCCTTATCTATTCACTGTGGATCAGAAACATTAAAAAAATTACATCTGTACTGAACATATACATTTTCTTGCCACTATTCTTTAAACAATGTATGATAGCACTTGTTTACATTGTAATTGGTATTATAAAATGATCTAGAGATTATTATTATTAGAATATTAGTGATTACTTATAATATTATTTGTGAAGCAGGTTCTAGTATTACTTTCCCCATTGCACAGGTGATGCAACTGAGGCTTGGGAGGTTAAGCAGCTTGCCTTAGACCACAGAGATAAGAAATGTTGGGAGCTGAGATATGAATCTAGGTCTCTGATCCCAGAGCCACTCTCTGAACCAAAGTAGGTTTGTTTTGTTCCTCTTCCATTTGATTTAGTTCATTAAAAGAATTCTTGGCTGGGGCTGGGGATATGGCCTAGTGGCAAGAGTGCTTGTCTCGTTTACATGAAGCCCTGGGTTCAATTCCCCAGCACCACATATATAGAAAGTGGCCAGAAGTGGCACTGTGGCTCAAGTGGCAGAGTGCTAGCCTTGAACAAAAAGAAGCCAGGGACAGTGCTCAGGCCCTGAGTCCAAGACCCAGGACTGAAAAAAAAAAAGAAAAAAGAAAAAAAGAATTCTTGGCTGGGTGCTGGTAACTCATGTCTTGTAATCCTAGTCACTCAGGAAGCTGAGATCTAAGGATCCTATTTCAAAAGCAGTCCAGGTAGGAAAGTCCATAAAATTCTTATCTCCACTTAATTAGCAGAAAACCTGAAGTGGATCTGTGGCCCAAGTGCTATAGAGTGCTAACCTTGAGTGAAAAAGGTAGGAGCAGGGCTCAAGCCCCAAGTTCAAACCCCAGTAACAGTACAAAAAAAGTAATTTCTGGATTTCAAGTTCCCAACATCTGATCCTGGGTTCTTCTTGCAGTGGATGGATTGATAGAAGTCAGTTGGCAGAAGCTTTGCTGACACCATCAGGCCTGATGCGTATCAGATTGTGTCTCTCCCTGGCCCTTGTGTAAGATGCAAACAGTAGGGCAGCCATGACTAGGTCTGAGCAGTAATCAGTATGCTGTGTATTTGGACAAGAGCTCTGCAGCTTCCCAGTGCTCATCTAACTTACTAGGTCACAAATGGCACACACCTCTGGCATTGAAGGTCCTTCTAATAGGGCCAAGAAAATGAATGCCATCAGTAGTATATTGCCGTTGTGATTGTCCAGAAAGCTGCATTGTCTATGAGGGAAGATTGCCTTGTAGCATCAGGCATTTCCATCAAAACTAGACTTTGCCAGATATTGGCTGCCCCCTTGTGGACATTTGGAGGCAAGACATATAAACACATACAGTCTCTGGAACTCTTGAGCCAATAGCATGGCTTGAAAAATCTTTGCAGGATCAGGAAATTGACCACTCTGGCTTTCTTCCACTGTGGACAGGGTCCTGAGGGTTTTTTTTTTTTTTTGGTGTTGGTCCTGGGGTTTGAACTCAGGGCCTGGGCTCTGTCCCTGAGCTTCTTTTGCTCCAAGTTGGCACTATACAATTTGAGCCACAGCTCCGCTTCCTGCATTTTGGTTGTTAACTGGAGATAAGAGTCTCACAGACTTTCTTGCCTGGGCTGGTTTCGAACCACGATCCTCAGATCTCAGCCTCCTGAGTAGCTAGGATTACAGATGTGAGTCACCAGCACCTGACCTCTCAATGAATCTTTACAGAGCCTTTTTTTCCCCTCCTGTTCTAGTTCTGGTGTTAAAGAGAGTTGAACAAACCAGGCATGCATAGGCTCTTCTTGCCTTGGGCTTCTAATCTCATAGGAGCAATGACATTTTTGCTTCAAGCATTTGTATCCTAGTTTCTTGTTTGTCTCGACTCTCAAACTTTGTGGAAAGCTTAGATTTTCTTAGAATTCATTTCCTTCCTTCCTTCCTTCCTTCCTTCCTTCCTTCCTTCCTTCCTTCCTTCCTTCCTTCCTCCCTCCCTCCCCCCTCCCCCTTCCTCCTTCCCTCCTTCCCATCCTTCCTTCCTTCCTTCCTTCCTCCCTCCATCCCTCCCTCCCTCCCTCTCCCTTCCTCCTTCCCTCCTTCCCATCCTTCCTTCCTCCCTCCCTCCCTCCCTCCCTCCCTCCCTCCCTCCCTTTCTCCTTTCCTCCCTACCTCCTTCCCTCCTTTTCTTCCTTTGACATATTGACAGCCTACTATATTCCAGGGTCAGTGCTGGGCACAGGACAGAGCAGCAGCAGAGATCATGCCCTCTGGCACTTTCATTGCCAGCTCTTCATGCCACCCTGCCTGTCTTCTACCTTCATTACTATTATTCCTTGGGACCACATTGTCTTCTCCATGTCATAGCAATTCAAACCAATTGAGTTCATACTATTCATAGCAGAATTCAAGCCAACCACCAAGACCCTTCTCAAATCTTATCTCCATGATGGAGTCTCCTCCAACCCCTGAATTCATTCAGCACTTAGCAGACAGCTCAAATGTGAAGACAATTCATTTGACACATCTCTGATATTCCTCACCCTGAACTTTTGTGTTTGCATATGGATCCTATTAACTTGTCCCACAAAACATCTTCCTTTCCTCAGGAAATAATGTGTGCCTGTTATATATTTTAGCAGTTAAAAAAAAGGCAAACCCACAAAGCATTGATGTCTTATGCCTATAATCCTAGTTATTCAGGAAGCTGAGACCTGAGGATTGTGGTTAGAAGCCAGCCTGGGTGGGAAAGTCTGTCAGACTCTTATTTCCATTGAACTACCAAACAAGTGAGAAATGGAGCTGTGACTCAAGTAGTAGAGTGCTTGCCTTGAGCACAAAAGCTCAGGGAGG
Source organism: Perognathus longimembris pacificus (assembly GCF_023159225.1). Classification (NCBI taxonomy): domain Eukaryota; kingdom Metazoa; phylum Chordata; class Mammalia; order Rodentia; family Heteromyidae; genus Perognathus; species Perognathus longimembris. The sequence goes on from NC_063188.1 coordinate 25,147,909, forward strand.
GTGCCCAGGCCCTGAGTTCAAGCCCCAGGACTGGCACACAGAGACAAAAACAAAACAAAAATCACAAACCACATAGAGTCAGTTTTAGTTAACGGTGAGTTTTCATAACTTTATCTGTGTGTGTGTGTGTGTGTGTGTGTGTGCGCGCGCGCGTGCCAGTACTGGACTTGAACTCAGTGCCTGGGTGCTGTCCCTGATCATTTTTTCTCAAGGCTAATGCCTTACCACTTGAGCCTCAGCTCCGTTTCTGGTATTATTATTATTATTATTATTATTATTTCTAATTGGACATGAGTGTTATGAACTTTTCTGCCTGGGCTGGCTTGGAACCCAGATCCTCAGATCTCAGCCTCTTGAATAGCCAGGTTTACAGGTCTGAGTCACCCATGCCTTGGACTTATTTTATCATCTCATTATCATAAGCACAACCCCTTCCATTTTATCTTTCAACTTGAAAAATGTAATTTAAATTGCTTCATAGATAAAAATAGCCTTGTCATGAAAGTAAACTCATGACCAATCTGGCTACTACATCGTCTGAACATCTTGACACCCTCTCCCTCCTCTCCACAGTGAGGGGTACACAGTGCTTTACAGCTATGAAGGAGGAAACTGAGGCACGTGTTGTGTGCCCACAATCACACAGCGAGTGTTATGAGGGAAATTCGGACTCACTCTCTACTGTTCCCATTTTCTCCTTTTTTTTGCCAGGTTCAGGAAAGACTCTGTTTACACCAGGATGGCAGCAAAGCCGGGGCTCAGCAAATGTTTCCATAGCAATGCACTTGTCTGCACCTGGGTTTGCTTTGCACAAAGCCATTGCCTTCTGAAGTGGGCTGTGCTGACCCCATCTGGTGAATGCAGGTTCAAAGTGGCAAATGAGACTATGAAGGCATCCTCTTAGCTGTCTACCCTATCTCTCTCTCTCTCTCTCTCTCTCTCTCTCTCTCTCTCTCTCTCTCTCTCTTTTGCATTTGCAGGTTCTTGAACCCGAGGCTTCATGGTCATTGGACTTTTTGTTGTTGTTGTTGTTTACTGGGCTTTCTTTCTTACTCAGCTTGGGCTCTAACCACTTGAACCACACCTTTGGCCCAGTTTTTTAAAAATTTAATTTTCGTTGTTGTTAGTTAATAGGAGATGGAGTCTCTGGGGACTCTTTCTGCCAGGGCTGGTTTTGAACTGCGATCGTCAAGACCTCAGCCACACACTGTCCCTTGTATTACCCCTAGGCTCTGTGAGATCAGCTCTTCTGAGAGTCTTCTTTGGGAGCCACTACAGCTAGGTCTAGTAAAGGCAAAGTATTTTCTGGCACATACCATATGGCTACCAATGCGGTGGGGGAGGGGCTTGGGGCCAACGGGCAAATTTTAGATATGATACTGTTGAGAAGCCAAGACTTGTCCACCATATCCCACGCACTCAGCAGACCAGCCAGCACATGCCCAAGTTGTAAATTACAAAGTCCTGGTGATGTTTGAGGGATCAGGGGAAGAAGACCATGCCTTAGGTGCTGAATGGAGGCTTCCTGGAGGAAGTGGGGTGGACTGAGGTAGGTGATTGGCAGCCTGCATGGGAGGGGCCAGGAGGAGGTGAGGAGGAGCACGCCCTCTGCCGGCAGCTGCGAGAAAGGCAGCCTCGAGATGAGGAAGGAGCTGGGGCCTCAGCAGCCGCAGTGGCTCTGGCGGAGTGTGCCATGTGGTGGCTTTCTCAGGCCGTGACGTACATCTAGTCTGGCACTGTGACATCTTTGTAGTAGCCATTAGATCCATAGCAGTCACATTTTCTGCTTGGTGTGTGCTAGATGTCTTAGGAGCGGTGGGTGGGGGCGTTTCCCTCTGCTCCTCTCCAATCTCAGCGGAGCCCCAGAAGTCATTTAACAAACACTGAAGCACTTATTTTGTATCAAGCATCTGGCAAATACGAGCTCATTTACTCCTCCGAACACTGCAAGGCAGTTGCTGCTATCGTTCCCATTGTGTAGCTGAACAAACTGAGGCACTGAGGAGAACTCATAGTCCCAAGGCTAGAAAGGGTCGGAACTATGCTTCTCAACTATTGCTCCAAACACCTCTCCTTATACTCTGGATGTTGGGTCAGTCCCCATACAGGCTGATGGTTCTTAGTCTGAACTCTTTCCTTCCCCTCTCTCTCCCTAGTCTAAAATTTCCAAATGCTACACTATTCTGTGGTGCCCCTGGCCCTGTCTAAGTGGAGGTCATTTTTCCCATCTGGAAAATGGGGATCACAGCACCTACATGGTAAGGCTGCTAGGAGGATTAAATGAGAAAATTCTTACACAATACAAAGAGTACTTGTGTCGCAATCAAAGCCCAAGAAATGTTGCTGTGAGAGGGAAAAATGTGTGAGAAGGAACAAACCCCACTTGCTTTCTGAGCGGGTCAGAAAGAGATGCATCCACTCTAGGGTTCTTATCTGCTTTTGGTGGCTGGGATGGTTTTAAGAGCTGGGAACATTAGGCTCAGACTATGTCTGGTGTAATCAGTCCTAATCAGTCATACAGGTATGCAGCTTGTACAGCTCTAATGTCAGTGTCCTGGAGTGCCCCCAACCACATGCTGGCTCCTCCCCCCTTGGAGTGGTCTGAGTCATCTTGTGTGATAGCCAGTGCTCATGACTGTCACCATCACAACGAGATGCCCATCAACTACTTACTATATGGAAGGCTCTATGTTAGCAGCTCATGATGCAAGGGCCAGCCTATATTCAGAAGATGGCAGGAGCACTTGATGTGGAGTCATCCCTGGTTTGCATACAGATGTGGGACAAGGGTGATTTCCAACGCCCTGGCATTCAGGTTCTCTAGCATGAGCAACATAGCAACAGAAACCATGTGATTTCCAAACTCCTGCTGCATCCAGATCTTCCTTCTAAGCCCTCTGGGAAAATGATAAAGGCAAATCAAAAAGGCTCTGAACAGTTCATTGCTGTAGAGTTGTTTCTAGGTCTCATGGGTATCACAGAGTTGAATTCAGCTGAAATTCATTCATAACAATCAATAACCAAAGGAATCAATCTAACAGCATGTCATTCATGTATTCATCCATTCCTTCATTCATTTCTCCCCCGAGTGAACATTTACCTCTCACTTGCCATCTGTTAGGTTCTGTGCATGGTGTTAGGCATGTCAGGACAAGCAAGGCAGAGACTCCCTTCCCCAAAACCAGGGAAATACAAACAAGTAAACACATGTAAGGACTTGGAAAAAGTTATACTAAGTGAAGTGAGCCAGACCCAAAGAAACATGGACTCTATGGCCTCCCTTATTGGGAATAATTAGTACAGGTTTAGGCAAGCCATAGCAGAGCATCACAAGACCCAATAGCTATACCCTTAGAAACACATAAGATGATGCTAATTGAAATGAACTCCATGTTATGGAAACAAGTGATATATCACAGTTGTAACTACTTTCAACGTCCTATGTGTATGTGTAGTTTCTATTATTGATAATGTTTTGTATCACCTTCCTATGTTTGTACCTACACTATCTCTGTAATCTTATCTGAGTATATTGGAAACCGTGTTTACTGGTATTGGAAGTAGGAAATTCAAAGGGAATACCAAATTCGAGAGACACCGGGTAAAAAAAGAGAAATAACTACAAAAGCAATACTTGCAAAACTGTTTGGTGTAAGTGAACTGAACACCTGGGGGGGAGGGAAAGGGGGGAAGGGAGGGGGGCATGAGGGACAAGGCAACAAACAGTACAAGAAATGTATCCAATGCCCAACGTATGATATTGTAACCTCTCTGTACGTCAGTTTGATAATAAAAATTTGAGAAAAAAAAAAACAAAAAAAAACTATAGGAAGCATGATTATGAAAAACTTATAAAAGGAAATAAGTATATCGTTTCTATTACTAATGTATATAGTTTTAATGTAATTGTTAATAATGCTTTATTTAAAAATAAAAATATAGTGTCCATGTTAAAAAAAAAAAACAAGTAAACACTCATTTTCCATACTGCAAGATGCCCATTATCATTCATTCGCTGAACAAATATCTCCTAAGCATCAACTATGTGCCAGGCACTGTTTGAGGATGCAACTATGAATAAAACAGACAAAATTCTGCCTTCCTGGAGCTGACATACATAGACTGCTTTGCAAGTTCAAAGGAGAGAGTGATTGGTTTCTGGCTGGTGGAGTATGTTGAAGACTTGCAGAGGAGGGATGGTTCAAGTGGATCTTGAAGGACTGTGCCCTAGCAGAAGCAGGGATGGGTATGCTGAGGAAAATCAATTATGCCACAAAGCTTCGACAGGTTAAAAGGGGTGGGTATGGTCTGAGAATGGCAGGTGGATCAGTGAGCATAGGCACAAAAGTAAGCTGTGATCCTGAGTCTAGTTTCAGAACAAACCCAATTCTTGGTACCTGGTTGTATTCATCACGTTTTCTTTTTCTTTTCTTTTGTGCTGGTCCTGGGGCTTGAACTCAGGGGCTGGGCACTGTCTCAGAGCTTCTTTTGCTTAAGGCTAGCGCTCTACCACTTGAGCCACAGCTCTACTTCTGGCTCTTTTGATAGTTTATTGGAGAGAAGAGTCTCATAGCCTGGCTTATGTCTGTAATCCTAGCTCATCAGGAGGCTAAGATCTGAGGATTGAGGTTCAAAGCCAGCCAGGGCAGGAAAGTTGGTGAGACTCTTATCTCCAATGAACTACCAAAAAAGCTGGAAGTAGAGTTGTAGCTCTAGCCTTGAGCAAAAAAGTCTCTGGCCCTGGCCCTGAGGGCCCTAGGACCAGCAAAAAACAAGCAAACAAACCAAAGGACCTAAGAGAAACACCTAGCAGAGGTGGAGGTAGGTTCAGATTTCAGCAGCTACCCATCCATCATTTTCTCCTAAGTAGCAAACAGGAGACTTTTACCCTGAAGCCTGACTGCCTTTGCCCCCTAGCCCTCGTTTCTAGAATGAAATGACTACAAGGTTCAATATTTATAATGAATTGACTTTTTTTTGGGGGGGGGAGCTGGTCTAAGGCTTGAATATGACATATGAGTGCTGTCTCTGAGCATTTTGGGTTTTTTCCCTTGGCTCGTGCTCTACCACTTTGATCACTGTTCCATTGTTTTTTGGTGATTAATTGAAGATAAGAGTCTTAAGAACTTCCCTGCCCTGGCTGCCTTTGCCCAGTGATCCTCAGATCTTAGCCTCAGAGCAGCTAGGATTACAGGCGGGACTTTTGAATGCTGAGCTTACTTGCAAAAGTGAAAGGAGCCCTTTGGCCTGTCAGCTGTCACTTCCCTGAGGCTTCCTTCCCTTGGGAGTGGTAACTGGGTTGGGTAAGCAGACTGGAATCTTCCTGAATTCCTGGAAATACTATGGGAGCAAAGGTAGCTAGGGGAAGAACCCTGATTGGTCTCTGCCTCCTGGGTGGCTGAGCGTGGCTGTCTGCGATGAGGCAAGCTGGATGTATTTGGCATTTGTTCCCTTTTATAGTCGTTTTATAAAATGAAGACAAAAAAAGGCTCTGAGCTAGAGCTCAAGATTATCACTATGACCATACTGTTTCTTTTCAGTCCCTTCCAAAATGAGCCTCTTTTTTTTTTTTTTAACCTTTTCTTTCTCTGCATAAGTGATTGTTGTACTGGTGTTTGAACTCAGCCACTGTATCGCCTAGGTCCTATCCCAACCCTTTTGCTGTTTTAGTTATTTTTTGGATTATGTTCTCGTTTGTCCACAGTTTGGCCTAAACCATGATCCTCCTCGTATGCTATCTGTGTAGCTGGAATGATAGGTACTTGCCACCATGCCCAGTTTATTGGTTAGGACGGGGTTCTGTGAACATTTTACCTGGGCTGGACTCAAAACTGTGATCTTCCCTATCTTTACCTCCTGAGTAGCTGGCATTAGCCGTAGGAGCCACCGTGGCCAGCCTCATGTAGCATTTTCTTGAGGCTGTTTAAAAAAGAAAATGCACAGATCAAGGATAAATCCATTAAGCCAACTTCCCATGAATGGAATGGAAATAAAATATTTTGCTAAGAAAATACAATTGTATAGGAGCTGAAAGTGCAGCCCAGTGGTAGAACTGGTGCTTGCCATTAAGTGTATTCCTGGTTTCCAATCCTCAGTACCAAAAAAAAAAAATTCCTGAAACAAAACAAAACTTGTTTAAAGCAGGTGCCCAGAACTGTTCTAACCACTTTACACATATTAATCTCTTTACCCACAACATGATTTCTATGAAGAAGTTACTGTTATTATCTCCATTTCACAGAAGGGAAAACAGAGGCACAAAGGAGGTAAAAGTTGGATAGTTGTCAGCAATGTGGATAGTTTGGAAAGGAGACCTCTAGCCCCCCAAAGCTTGTCATGAACCAGTGGTGAGCAGAAAGCTAAGATGTATGCTTCATTCCAGGTGAGATCAGGTCAAGTGGCTCCAATTCCCTTCCTCTATTCCAACCCCACAGCAGGGCTGCATCCACCTGGGGCTTGAACTCTGGGACTGGACCTTGTCCCTGAACTCTTTGGCTCAAGGATAGGGTTCTCCCACTTTGAGCCACAGCTCCACTTCTGGCTTTCTGGTATTTAAATAAAAATAAGAGTCTCATGGATTTTTTTTCCTGTCCGAGGTGGCTTTGAACCCTGATCTTCAGATCTCAGCCTCCTAAGTAGCTAAGATTACAGGCATGAGCTTACCGGCGCCCAGCAGGGAGCTTTCTTGGTAAAGAAAAACCTTTTGAAAGCATTAGCAAACCATCGAAGCATATGAAGATACAGCCAGGGTCTCTCCCGGGGCTTGGGGGGGGGGTGGGGCCCATACAAGGGGCTCTGAGAGGGGGAAGCATCTGCCTCTGTCTCCGAGATGTCTGTGTTTCCACAGCCGGCCATTGGTGTTCACTCAGACAGAAGAGTTTTCCTTTCACTGGTAAAACACGAGGCCTTTGGAAGTTCATCTCTTAACAGCTATTGAGCATAGTCTTTGCTATCGTTTTTTGTCTTTTTTGCCCACAATAACCATCTTCATTCTGGAAGTGAAGCCACGAGAGCTACTGCAATGTCTCGAATGTGATCAGATTGGGCATGCGCTCTTAAATCTCAACAGTGCTAAATTTTCTACTTGAGTTAGCCAAAGGGTCCAAGGAGATGATATCCTAGGACAGACATTCACCGTGGAAATAAGAACCCACTTACTTTCCCGGCCCCCTTCCAATGCTCCTGCAGCATCGAATGGACCCGTCTAATTCAACTCAGTTTGGTCTCAGAAGAGGGTCCAATGAAAGCAACCGCCCAATCTGTCTCTTGAACATTGTTTATATTTGTTGCCCGGATACCGAAGGCTCTTTTAAGCCTTTGGCTAGGGAGAGCACCATGAATCTGACCTTGTTCACCTGCACATACAACAAATAATGGCAGAAATGATAGGAAAGATCCTCCAAACATTGGGAGTGGAACACAAGGCATTTTTGTGTGGCTGTGTGTGTGTCCCCAAATTGCCGCATCCAATATTTGCGGTTCAACTCAATCTCCACCGCATACACAAGTGCACATTACACATAATAAGAGGAGGCTTTGAGAACACAGATGCTAATTATTTTGGAGGACAATCAGATTACCTTTGACCCAAACCCCCAAACTGCAATTTTGTTGCTCCAGTTCTTGGTGCTGAAATTAATGGAAATCTTCTACATTTGTAATTTTTATTTGCCAAAGACCAACCCACCCACACAGTCTGTAAATGACTGCTCTGACTCAGAGACCATTCAGTTACGATTTTGTTAGGTATTTTGAAAAATGTTCTCTGGAAGGATTAAATCACCTCATCCTGGTCCTTTCACCGACTCCGCTCCACATTAAAATGGGGGAGCTGGAGGATAGCTAAACTGGAAGGGACTTTAAAGTTGATTTCCCCCCCCCCATTTCCTCCTTTCACAGATGAGAAACTTAAGGCTCTGATATTAGAACCCCCTACCCCCACCCCAAGTCACTCAGCATCCGAAGCTTAGACCGCAAAGGAAAAAAGTACTGGTTTACGGTTTCTAGTAAAAGGCTACACTTAGAAATTCTTGCTCAGCATCTAGAAACTACCCCTTCCTTGCTCCTGTCTCCAATAGCATCCGAGGGTCCTGGCCCCTGGTAGCTTGCCTTTTAAAAAAAAAAACCATGCCATTTTGAATCCAAATGGTCAGAATATGATTCCAATAATTCCGCTAGCATGATAGCAAAAAGGATCAATTTGGGGAGAATGGCTAGACAAGACACCGCTTATAATGATGACTTTTAAGGAGAGGGTCTCTAGAGATGGGAGAGAGTGGGTGAGGAGATATTCACTTGGAATTTCCTATCTGTTCTTCACTATGTAGCTTTTATTTCCGTGCATAAATAAGAATGATACTACAAACCTAAAAGGCAAATTAGAAATACTATGCTCGCAAACTTCAAAGGAGAAACAGAATGAATCCCAGAATATAACACTGATGCTTGAAAATCCCTTACATAGTAACAGTAGTACTTAAAAAATAAAAACAAGAACCCAAAACCACATTTTTTTTTTCCTCTCCAAAGTATCCACAATGGCAGAGAAGATTGAATGGGTCCCCTCTGGAGTCTGGGGGCAGTGATGGAAATAGTCCTTGTTTACAAGAACTCACTTTGCAGTTTTCTGTTTTTCTAAAATGCCATAAAATTCATTGACTCACTAGCATTTCTGCATCTTTTTTTTAATACAAAAATAATAGCTCCAATGACTTACCATCCACGAAGAAGCTGGCCCTGTGGGAAAGACACCCTTGGTTTCTTTCCCCCCGCGGTCTGGAGCACCCGCAGCTCACCGCCTCCTGTGACTGAGTGGAGAGGCCCCCGGAATAGACAGCGCGGCTGTGCACAAGCTGCCTGACCTGTATTCTGGCTCTCTCACCTGGAATCAGGCTCCCCAGATCCTGTTAGGCGTTGAATAGTAACAAAACAACAGCATAAATTAGGGGGTTGCTAAGATTGTGTACCATCAACGTTTGCATGAGCATAATGGACATAATGAATTCTATAGCACTATCCTTCACAGCTTGGGGAGATTAAAATCACTTTGTCTTTAAATTAAATTTCAAAAATCATTGAACAACCGGAATAGCAAGAATAACAACCAAAGCCCCCTACCTCATCTATGTCAGCCACCCAGTGGAAGCAAGGTACCACTTCTTGCTTTCTGATCATTAATGCCCAGTCCTATGTTTATTTTAATAGCTGCCAGCTCAGTGAGTCCGCATCTATTGTAATAACCATAAAGGGGGATTGGGTCCTCTTGTATTGTGTGTGCAGCCCGAAGTGAAGAGCCTCTTACTCCCTTTCAGGAACAGAAATCTATAGCGGAAAAAGACCTAAGCTGAAGTTCATTTTATATACATGCTACAGAATATACCATGCCTAGGCTGTAGCAGAAGAAAAAGAGAGAGAGAGAGAGAGAGAGAGAGAGAGAGAGAGAGAGAGAGAGAGAGAGAGAGAGAATATGGAAGGAGGGAGTAGTCTTGAAGTCATTCTATAGTGGACTTCAACAAATTTTTGTTCAACAAAAATGGGTTCTGAATTGCAAAACAAAACCCACAACAGAACACTTAGTAGATGCCAGCTATCATACTTACTTACTGCTCAACAGGTTTAATATTTCCTGGCCCTCATTCCCAGCACCCCTAAAGAATATGACCATTACTGTTGCTCTATTTGCACAAAGGAGGAAACTGAGGCTGAAAGATAGACTTGCCTGAAGTTGCAAAGCTAAGCAGCAGAGCCAGCCTGAAAAGCCCTGAAACCTGAGCTGCCTCCCAATTATCATACTTACACCATTTAAGGAGTACTTATTACATATGTTCTAGGGCAGAGGGTTTGCATAAACCATTTAATCTTTGCGACAACCCTCTGAAGCAGGCAGTATTAAGCTTCACCTTATGAATAAGGAAAACTGAAGCTTAGAGAAATTTAATTAACTTGCCTAACAGCACAATTAAGTGGCAGTGTCCAGATTTTTAGCTCAGACCTGTCTGATACCAGCAGTGTTTGCTTTACAAAAAAAAAAAAATCTCTTCTCTGGAAACTACTAACATGATGATGAAAATGATGTACGTATAGAATTCCCTACTTGCTCAAAGCAAGAAAACTGCCATCCATGGCAAATGACAATTGCAGCAAAGGAACACCAAGAACCAGCTTTACACTCAGGAGAGAATACTCCCGCCTCTTCCTCTTCGTAGTCACAACAGTTCTTAACTAAGCTATAGCGTGACTCAGATGCTTGGCCAAGGTGTGTGCAACAAAACCCCTAGGATCTCCTAGTCAGTAATACATGCTGCTATTCATCTGTGAATAGGCCTTCAAATATAGCAGTGTGTGGGATGTGTTCCTTGGGAATGAGTTTTACCTGTCACATGGATTACCTATCTTATTCTCTGTAAATGTGGTGACCTGACAAGACAGAGTGCTTCATTCTTCACACAAATCTTATGTTACACACAAACCCCACCGGATTTGAGCCCTAATTGAGAGCTATATAGAAAATGCAAACTTTCATGTGGATGCCAAATAGGGGCTTAGCCCATAGAAACACGCATGCCTGCCACCCACAGGGCTGGTAAATGTTAGTCCCAATGCAGGTGCTGGTTCTCCTTTGTAAAATGAGTTCTGAGGTCGTGGCAGTCATCCAGCAATCTTCATAGTCTTTAATGGCACTGCAACTATGCCAGCGCTAATCCTCTTGCTTTCAGTGAAATTAAATAAAAATGACTTGAGCCAGATGAATGCTGAAGACAGATTAAAAACTAACTAGGGCTGGTGGTGTGGCTCAAGTAGAAAAGTGCCCCCAAGTTCAATCCCTAGTACCACCAAAAAAATTCCCTATGATTACTTTGTATTTAAAAAAAATCTTTGGGGCTGGGAATATGACGTAGTGGTAGTGCTTGCCCTGTATACATGAAGCCCTGGGTTTGATTCCTCAGGACCACATATATACAAAAGGCCAGAAGTGGTGCTGTGGCTCAAGTGGCAGAGTGCTAGCCTTGTGCACAAAAGGCTTAGGGACAGCATCCAGGCTCTGAGTTCAAGTCCCAGGATTGGTACACACAACAAATGTTTAAATGGGATAACGTTCATGCAACAAATTTGACCAATTTAGTTCTTGCTTAATAACCACAGAACTAGGAAATGTAGGTGGATGGTACTTTTTGGAGAAAGCCATGACAAGCCATAGGCAACGAACCAACACTTTTTTTGTGTAGAGCCCAAATTTAATTTTGCTAATGTATTGGGAACATTGGCAGGTCATATAACCAAGTTATTCTTTGATGTTGCTACCTGATGATGGGTTCTGAATGTTCATTTCAAAGCTAGGTGTTGCTGGACACTGGCTGAGCTCTAAGGGTCAATTTGAAGCCAGCCTGAGCAGGACTATCTCCAATTAACCACCAGAAAAAGTGGAGCTGTGGGGCTGGGGATATAGCCTAGTGGCAAGAGTACCTGCCTCGGATACACGAGGCCCTAGGTTCGATTCCCCAGCACCACATATACAGAAAACGGCCAGAAGCGGCGCTGTGGCTCAAGTGGCAGAGTGCTAGCCTTGAGCAGGAAGAAGCCAGGGACAGTGCTCAGGCCCTGAGTCCAAGGCCCAGGACTGGCCAAAAAAAAAAAAAAAGTGGAGCTGTGGCTCAAGTGGTAAAGCACTAACCTTGAGCAAAATAGCTCAAGGACAGCATCTAGCCCCCAATACTACCACAAAAAAAGTTAGATGCCAGTGGCTTATACTTGTAATCTTAGTTAATCAAGAGGCTGAGATCCCAGAATTGGGGGTCAGAGCCAGCCCAGGCAGACAAATCTAATTAACCAGAAAAAAGCTGAAAATGGAGGTGTGACTATTGTAAGAGTGCCAATGAGAAAGCCAAGCTAAGACTGAGAACCCCAGGTACCAGCACAGAAAAAAAAAAGTATCTCAGAAGATGCTATAGCACTTGCTTAAATATAGCACTTACTCAAATACAAAGTACTTGCTCAGGGCCTTGCACTTTTGCTTGGCTTTTTCATTCAAAGCTACTACTTAAACCACATCTCCACTTCTGGCTTTTTGCTGGTTAGCTGGAGAGAAGTCTCTCACGGACTCTTCTGCCCAGGCCAACTTTGAACCTCTTTTTCTCAGATCTAAATTTTCTGAGTATATTTTCAGATGAAAATAAATAACATACAAAACTTGCGATTTCTTTTAAAGATATTTTTATTCAACTTTATCAGGAGTGACTGAAATAAAAAATGTAAGTTGAGTCCCTTTATTCTTATCATCATACAAACAGCTTTAAGACAAAACTGATGAAATGAATATTACTGCTCCCCACTTTCAACCAGCAAATCATTGCCAATGATAAACAGCCCAGAATCTGTCCAAAAATGCTCAACACACAACATGGCTAGTCACAGAGATCCCTGGGGAAACACTTAGGTGTACTTCTTGATCTCATCATACAAGACAAGCACAAAGGCTCCCCCCATGCCTCTGAGAACATTGGACCATGCACCCTTGAAAAAGGCCTTGCTTCCTTCATCACGCGCGATCTTCCGCCAGCAGTCAAGTGTGCCTCTGTACATGATGTCAGCTGCAAAGAAGAAACACATGGAATTGGTGAGTAAAGTCAATGCAAGCCCTAAAACAATAGACCAAATAAAACACAGCCCCACCTTTAAAAACTAATGCCATGAGATTTCCGCCCCCCCCCCCCTTTCCAGAGATGCTGGGGATTAAGGCCAAGGACTGGCATGTTTCAGAAGCACCGTGCCTTCAGTGTGGGTTTTAAATCCAATGTTTGCATATCAAACCTGACAGTACTGAAATATTCATGTCATGACTAAAGAGCAGGGATCTGTAGACTTCCCACTGGTCTTAGCCTGTAATACCATTTAAGCACCTTCATTCATAGGCATTTGAAGGGCCACTCGCTTGCAGATAGTTGTGTGGTAAATACATATGCTTAGCACCTTTCATCTCTCACCCCGGATATAGTAGGGTTTTTTGTGTGTGGTGTGTATATAAATGTGCTAGTCCTGGGGCTTGAACTCAGGGACACAGCACTGTTTCTGAGCCACAGTTCTACTCCTGGCATTTTTTGGTTGTTAGCTAGAGATAAGTCTCACGGATTTTTCTGCTTAGGTTGGCTTTGAACTGTGATCCTACAACTCAGCAACCCGAGTAGCTAGGATTACAGGTGTGAGCCACCAGCACCCAGCTACTACCCCTGTTTTTTTTTTTTTGCCAGTCCTGGGGCTTGAACTCAGGGCTGAGCACTGTCTCCAGCTTCTTTTTGCTCAAGGCTAGCACTCTGCCACTTGAGCCACAGTGCCACTTCCGGCTTTTTCTGTATACGTGGTGCTGAGGAATTGAACCCAGGGCTTCATGTATACGAGATGAGCACTTTACCACTAGGCCATATTCCCAGCCCTATCCCTGTTTTTGTTTTTTTTTAAAGACAGGTTATCACTAGTGTGTAGCCATGGCTTGCCCCATGCCCATGACTTTTCCTTTCTGCTCAAGGGAAACTTACTTCCTTTGCGACCGGATTGCATCATCATGCGGCGGCGAACCGTGTCAATAGGATAGGAAATCAAGCCAGCAATGGCTGTGACAGACTGTGCGATCATCCAGCTGATGAAGATGTGAGTATTTTTGGGATCTGGAAGCATTCCTGGATATAGGAAAGATACACTTATCAAAAAAAAAGTTTTCCACAGACACCAAACATTTCATCATCAACCTTTGTCCACATTAACCGAGATGCACTGTAGTCATAATCTGATTTGTTGAATTGAAACCCCTTTATATTAAAACACACACGTGACACACACACACACTCCTGTCACACCCCCTCACAATCTTTGGGTCTTAATTTTAGGTTGGCACTGCAATCTTATAAATTATCTCAAAGAATATATAGCTAACTTACCCTTTGCGGTGTCGTAGATACCAAAGTAGGCGGCTCGATAGACAATAATACCCTGAACAGACATATTGAAACCTTGATACAGGCCTCTAATCCCATCAGATTTGTAGATCTTTACCAGGCAATCACCGAGGCCTTTGAATTCCCTTTCAGCTCCAGCTTTGCCTACATCAGCTGCTAGACGGGTACGGGCAAAATCAAGAGGATACACAAAACACAGGGATGTGGCCCCAGCTGCACCTCCAGATGCCAGGTTCCCGGCAAAGTAGCGCCAGAACTGGGTTTTCTTGTCAACACCACCCAGGAAGATCTGCTTGTATTTATCTTTGAAGGCAAAGTTGAGAGCTTGGGTGGGGAAGTATCTGATGACATTGGCCAGGTTACCACGCCAGAAGGACAGAACTCCCTGTTCCTTGGGGATCCGAACCACGCAGTCTACAATGCCCTTGTACTGCTTATCAGCGGTGATTTGCTTGCTGGCATGTTGTACCTGATAGACAGGAAAGAAGCCAACGAGGGGAGTTATAGGCATGGAGAAGGAAAAGGAAGAGCATATCATTTAGGGTTAATTCTCCTTTTATTCCTTTTTGTGTCAGTTCTGGGGCTTGAGTGCTGTCCCTGAGCTTCTTTTCCCCAAGGCCAATGCTCCATTTGTGGCTTTTTCTGAGTAGTTCATTGGAGACAAGAGCCTCATGGAGTTTTCTATGTCTGGATTGGCTTTGAACCACGATCCTCAGATGTCAGCCTGAGTAGCTAGGATGACGGTGTGGGAACCACCAGCGCCTGGCATAACTGTCCTTTCTCCAAATGTAGCATCTGTATCCCACAGGCTGGATCCTCCTAATAGCTGACTGTCATAGGGGAAGAAGTGATGTGCCTTTCCAAGAGGCATTCAGCCTCCACCCTTTGGGTGGGGAGGTGGGACTGTGAAGCGGATCCATGATCTTTAGACCTGTGGAAAGTTCATTAACTCAACTACAGATGCAGAGGCATCTGGGCGAGTTTCACATAAAAGGCACGGTGACCACTCAAGGTGATCATGACCTATGTGGAAGGAGTTGCCTGAGCTACTTGCTTCCTTGGTGTTCGGCCGTCATCTGTCTGGTAGGGCTGAGCCAGTATGCAACAGTTCCTGCGACTGCGCAGGCGCGCCCTCCAGGGCCGGACATAGCCGGCACATGGGATTGCCCCGCCCTATTTCCGGGCGGTGAAGGGGGAGCGCGTAAGCCGGCCGGTCCACGTGGTGTCCGTACGTTTCTCACCGCACCCTGAAGGTCTCTGTTCGTTTGTGTGTGTGTGCTGGCCCTGGGGCTTGAACTTAGGGCATGGGTGCTGTTCCTGAGCTTTTGTTCTCAATGCGAGCACTCAGCCACTTGCCCCACAGCTCCACTTCGGGCTTTTTGCTATGAATTGGCGGTAAGTGTCTCAAAGACTTTGTTGCCTGGCTTTGAATCGGGATCCTCGGATCTCAGCCTCCTGGAAAGTTAGGGTTACAGGCGTGAGCCATCGGCGCCCGGCTTGAGTGTGTGTGTGTCGCGCCGGCTTTTCGGCTAGGCCCGGACGGCACTGTTCCCCATTCAAGTTTGCTACCCAGGGAACGCCACGCCCCGAATCCCGCCCACGGCCTCTTTAGATTTTCAACTTGAAAGCCACTAACCACACCTCTCCCAAGTTGATCGTTTCAAATGACTGGACCCACTTTTGCCCAGACGGTGCCCCCACGTCTAAAGAGTTCGTTCCGATCTATCCTGCTTTCAGTGTGGGGGGGAACCCCACTTCCCTCCCGTGCCCTGTGGATCCCACGACGTACCTGTAGCAGCAGCTTGACTCGCTCGATGGGCGCTACCGCAGTCTTGGAGATAGCCGCGGCCACTCCGCCTGCCAGGAAGTCCTTAGCGAAGGACATAGTGGCATCAGTCATGTTGAGAGCAAAGGAGAAGAAGAGCGAGTACGAACGGGACGAAGAGGCGGAGAACCGGCTAGGACTCGCGGGCTCAGGGGCGGAGCGAACCAAATGGCTGACTATATAAGGGGAGCAGTAGCCCGGGCGGTGTGGGTGGATTGAGGCGGGACGTCCCGGGCTGGAAAGTCGCTGAGTGGCCCATAGCATAGAGGAGGAGCCCGGTGGTTAGGCCCCACCCTTGAAGCGCTACTCTCCTTCCTTCCCTCCCCCTCCCCCCTGCCCACACTTGACCTGCTGGGACAGAGGAGCTGCCGGAGGTTGTACCCCATCCCCCACGGCTGGGATCTCTGCTGTACAGGCGTAGCCATCGGGACAATGACTAAAAGCGGGAACCTACTCAGGAAGCTGAGATTCCAAGCTTCTGGTTCGAAGCCCATCTAGGCAAGAAAAATCCCTGAGACTCTTCAAGTAACCACCAAAAAACTGGAAGGGGAGTTGTGTTGGGGCTCAATTGGTAGAACACTCATCTAGCACAAAACCTAAGGGACAGCACCCAAGCTCTGATTTTAAACCCTAGGACTGGCACATACACACAAAAGGAACACTACAAAAACTCGCAGCAATCAAGATAAATACTACTTCATATAGTATTTAAAGCATTCAAGTTGTATGGCTTTGTGCATGTCGGGTAATGCCAGCATTTAAAAGACACAGCTCAACTGTAGCCCCATGGCCTACTAAGATAGTTCAAAGCTAGCCTGGACCATGTCTCAAAAGAAAATTCATGTAAGTAACTTCTCTCCATCAGCTCACTGACTGCCACTGTACCACTTAAAACATGTCTCCAGGCCTGCTTTTGCTGGCTAGTTAAAGAGGAACTCTCAGAGATTTATCTTGGTTTCAAACTTTGATCCTCCTGTGTAGCTAGGAATACACACGTGAGCCACCCGCTGCTGCCTCTAGACATCTGGTTTTGTAATTAAAGGTGTTTTTTTTTTTAATGTGTTTTCATTTGTTTTAGAAATACAAGGTTTAAAAAATGGCAAAAATAGTAACGTGGTTACATATTGTTTTAAGTGTGTTCTTTGGAATCCAAATGATACAAATAATATATATTTTATTTAAATTTAAATAATGTTTTTTCAAGTGCTTACAGAACGAAAAGAAAACCACTTTAATAATTAAATGCTTTTGGTGTTTAAGCGAATGTACTAATATAAGAGCTGATACACACACTCAGAAGTACAAGTTTCCAACATTTATTTCAAGTTTTCATTTGTTCTTTGTGACTTTTGCATTACTTTGGATTTTTAAAAACAATGTATTAAAAATTATCTTGATGCCTGAGTCATTCTGTACCAAGATGAACTTCACATAGATCTGGCACTGCTCGGAAGATTTACTGTGAAGCCAGAGGAAACTGTGGGAAGCAGGGTCTGGGCACTGCGGTATGCCTTACACCCCATTTTCTAGGACACCCCAAAGGACTAGGTTGGGGAAGGGAAAATGATTTTAATCAGAAGCTAAACAGAGATGTTGTAGTAAAAGGTTAAATGACTTACGAAGACTAAGAACTATATTGCCATTTGACTCCGTGGACCCCAAGTCAAGCACTCTTGGATTGAGGAGATTTCTGTACTCCAAAAATATTTAGAGGAATCAATGGACTTAGATGGCATTTATTGTGTTAATGGACAAGTGTTACTGAGCCCCTTAATCCCGGCTTTGGGTAATCATTTGTCACATGTGTCCTTGAAAGCTTGAGTGCCTTCCCTTAGGGTCAGAACAACAACAGAGAGTGCAGATGTGAATCTCTCATCTAAACCATCATAAGAATGTTGACAGAAATAAGGGTAACAGTGGAAACCTGCAACTGAAGCAGAACCATTCGGGGCCAGACTTTTCGATTCCCAGAGGCAAAATGCCAGCAGGCCTGTGCACACCAAAGGAATCAACAGGCCTACTCCTCATTCTCCTTTGCTGCCTTCTCCCTCCTTCTCCACATCTCCCAATTC
The DNA here is from genome assembly GCF_023159225.1 of Perognathus longimembris pacificus. Lineage (NCBI taxonomy): Eukaryota > Metazoa > Chordata > Mammalia > Rodentia > Heteromyidae > Perognathus > Perognathus longimembris. Next base: position 25,165,752 of record NC_063188.1, read on the forward strand.
TAGGGTTCCTCCAGGACTGGCAGGTGCCTCTTCTACAACGTAGTCTTTTAAAGAACCCCAGAAATCTAGACCGATGGGCAGAAACTATAGGTGTTCAAAACAAGGGGATTATTCTTATTATCATTGCTGTTATTGTGGGTTCTGGGGCTTGAACTTAGCACCTGAGCCATGTCCCTGAGCCTTTCTTTCTCCTTCCTTCCTTCCTTCCTTCCTTCCTTCCTTCCTTCCTTCCTTCCTTCCTTCCTTCCTTCCTTCCTTCCTTCCTTCCTCCCTCCCTCCCTCCCTCCCTCCCTCCCTCCCTCCCTCCCTTCCTTCCTCTCTTTCTTTACTTCATGCCGGAACTATGCCTTGACCTCAGGGACAGGCAGGGCATTGTCTCTGAGTTTGTTTGTTTTTGCTCAGGGCTAGCAGTCTACCACTTCATTTCCTGCTCTCTCTCTCTGTGTGTGTGTGTGTGTGTGTGTGTGTGTGTGTGTGTGTGTGTGTGTGTGTGTGTGAGAGAGAGAGAGAGAGAGAGAGAGAGAGAGAGAGAGAGAGAGAGAGAGAGAGGGGGGGGGAAATTAGACACAAGAATCTCATGGACTTTCCTGCCTGAGTTGGTCTCAAATGGTGATCTTCAAATCTCAGACTCCGGAGTAGCTAGGGTTACAAGTGTGAGCTACTGGCACCGGGTTCTTTTGTTCTTTTTCTTTTTCTCAAGGCTACTGCTCTACCATTTGAGCCACAGCTCTACTTTCAGCTTTTTACTGGTTAATTAGAGCTAAGTGTCTCATAGACTTTCCTGCTGGTTTTGAACCGTAATTCTTAGATTCCAGCGTCCTGAATAGCTAGGATTACAAGTGTAATCTTAGGTGCCACTAGCACCCAGCCATTAATACATTTTCAACTCAAATGTTAATTACTCAATGGTACACCTCATAATCACTCACACACCCCTTTTCTACCTGTGGTCCTTCACTGGCCTTTTGAGCATGGTGCCTCTTGCATATTTGATTTCATAGCTCTTACCGTGGAAAGTACTTCCATATGTACTATTCTATTGGATTTCCTTCTCTCCACTAAATGTACAATAAAATCATAACAGAGAATGTGTCCTTGAGTGACTAGGTGTAGTTTTATTGACAATGAAATACAAATGGAGTCATTTAAAAGCAACTTCATGACTCACCTTAGGAGTTTGCTAAATTCACTATAATCTGGAGCTCTCTTATTTGCCTCTACCATGTTCATCCCCCAAGGCAGAGGTCTACTTTGGGGTGCTTTCAAAAATGTCCAGGGCATCTGTGTGCAGTGGCTCACATCTGTAGTCCTACTTATTTGAGAGGTTTAGATCAGGAAAATTGGGAAGGTATTTTTTTTAATTTAATTTTTAAATTGCTATTATAAAGGTGATGTACAGAGGGTTAACAGAGAAATCAGGTATTGAGTGCATTTCTTATTGGACAATGTCACCCCTTCCCATACTCTCACGCAGTTTTTCCCTCCCCTCTCTCACAAGTTGTAGAGTTCATTTTCAACTTAATGTCTAGTGAGGATCATTGCTGCATTTGTTCACCCTGTGTCCCTCCATTTCTGTGTCCCTCCCTCCATTACAGGAGGACCTGTTTTTGGTGGATTTTGCTATTCTATTTTCATATATCCATGTACTGTGAATAGTGCTGTGACAAACATTACTGTGCAGGTGCTTCTGTAGTGGATTGACTTACATTCCATTGGATATATGTCACAGAACAGGTTGTTGCTTTTCTTTTGAGGAACCGCCATTCTGATTTCCAAAGTGGTTGGACTAATTTACATTCCCACTAGTCTCACCAACATTTGTTGTTGTTTGTTCTTTTTCATGATAGGCATTCTGACTGGGGTGATACAGACTCTCAGTGTTCTTTTGGTTTGCTAAAGTCTTTTTCTTTCTTTTCCTTTCTTTTTTTCCCCAGTCCCGGGGCTTGAACTCAGGGCCTGGGCACTGCCCCTGAGCTTCTTTTGCTCAAGGCAAGCACTCTATAACTTGAGCCACAGAACCACTTCTGGATTTTGCTGTTTATGTGGTACTGAGGAATTGAACCCAGGGCTTCATGCATGCTAGGCAAGCACTCTACCACATTCCAAGCCCCACTAAAGTCTTTTTCGGTACTTGTTGGTCATTTGTATATCTTCTTTTGGGAAACGTCTATGTAGGTCTATTGTCCATTTTCAAATGGGATTATTATTATTGTTGCTATGGAACTTTTGGAATTTCCTTATACATTGTAGCTATCAACCCCTTTGTAAAACTGTTGCAAAATTAATGTGTGAATGTTAAAAAGTCTAAAAGAAAAAGAGATCAGAAGCAAGATCCCAGGAGAATAGAGAATAATATTAATTATAATGATGATCATACTGTTAATGATGTATGTTTGGTCAATTCATAAGGAACTCATTTCTCTTGTGAGTCAGTGCGGACTCTGTGTTAGTAACTATGGAATTTTGGGGAGCTATAGGACTACAAGTATAAAAAAGAAAGGGGAAGTAAAGGTAAGAAAAATGCCCAGTAACTCTCACAAAAAAGGAGAGACTCAGAAGCAATACTTTGGGCCATAGATATCTATGTACCAACACCCAGTATATAGATAATAAAATGAATGTAATATTTTAATATAAACAGGAAAGCACAACTTTATAGGCATTGTTCACACTCTGTAGAATGAGACTTGGCAGACTTCTGGAAAAGAAGAGTCAACCTGTGTTACAGAAATAGAAAACAGAGGATAAGAGAGCAGTAATATAGCAAAAAGATAAAAGCAGGAATTCATTGGCTGCAATGTGAAACACATTCTTCAAGAATGAAAGGGAAAGGAGGGAGGAGGTAACAAACTACAAGAAATGTATCTAAAGCCTAATGTATGAAACTGTAACCTCTCTGTACATCACTTTGACAATAAATAAGAAAAAAAAAAGAATAAAAGGGAAAGCCCGATACTGGTGGCTCATGCCTGTAATCCTAGCTACTCAGGAGGCTGAGATCTGAGGATTGCAGTTCAAAGCCAGCTCAGGCAGGAAAATGTGTGAGACTTATTTCTAATTAACCACCCAAAAGCTGGAAGTGGAGGTGTGGCTCAAGTGCTAGAAGGCTAATAGCTCAGGGACAATGCACAGGCCCTGAGTTAAAGCTCTAGGACTAGCACAAAAAAAGGGAAACTGAGTGCCAGTGGCTCATTTTTGTAATCTCAATTTACTCAGGAAGGTGAAGTCTCAGGCAGACAAATCCAAAAGACTCTTTCTTGCAATTAACCATCAAAAAGGCAGAACTGTAGTTGTGACTGTAGTGGTAAAGCACTAGTCATGAACAAAAAAGTCAAGGGAGAGCAGAAGGCTCTGAGTTCAAACCCCAACATGCACACACATGAATGAAAGGGATAGGTTGATCATATCTGTAATCCTAGCTACTCAGAAGGCTGAGAACTGGAGGATCACAGTTCGAAGGCAGCCAAGGTAGAAAAGTCCATGACACTCCAATTTTTAAAACAGCGAAGGGCTGTCTCAAGTGGTAAGCATGCTGGCAGATACTCAGGCCCTGAATTCAAAGCTAAGTATCACATAAAAAAGGAGAAATGAAAGTGATTGTAATTGTGAAAGTATAGAAGATGCTCACATAAACAAAACATTTGGACAGTCTTTCATAAAATTGTCACAGAGACAAAAATGGCTTTCATAATCAAAGATCATCTAAATTCCTGCTGGGAGCATATCTCATAAATTCTGTCTGTTGTCTCATAGGAATGAGAAACTTTGGGCTGGGAATGTGGCCTAGTGGCAAGAGTGCTTGCCTAGCATACATGAAGCCCTGGAGTTTGATTCCCCAGCACAACATATACAGAAAACGGCCAGAAGTGGCGCTGTGGCTCAAGTGGTAGAGTGCTAGCCTTGAGCAAAAAGAAGCCAGGGACAGTGCTCAGGCCCCGAGTTCAAGCCCCAAGACTGGCAAAATAAAAGCAACTGACCATAGGTGGCACACACTGGTAATCGAGGAGGATGAGGCAAGAGGACAATGAGTTCAAGACCAGCCTGGGCTAAACCTTTAGCTGGGTACCAGTAGTCCATGCCTGGAGTCCTAACTACTCAGGAAGCTGAGATCTGAGGATCAAGGTTGGAAGCTAGCAGGGCAGGAAAGTCTGTGACTGTTATCTCTAAAAAAACCAGAAGTGGAGCTGTGGCTCAAGTGGTAGAGCACTAGCCTTGACCAAAAAAAAAAGTCAGGGGAAGGAGGAGGAGAAGAAGGGAGAGGACAAAGAGGAGGAGGGAAGGAGGAGGGGGAAGGGGAAGAGGAAGAGGAAGCAATGAGTCTGACCTTCAATAAAGAAAATGAAAGTGATGAATCTTGGGGCAAGTGATTGTCATCTCGATTTGCTAAGCAAAAGAATTTGGCCATAGGTTAACTATGAAAATCAGATTATATTGCTTTTCTGCTTAGAAACCTTTACTCTTTCTCACAGCACTTAGAACAACATCGAACTTGTTGCTCTGGCTTTCACAGCCAGATCTGACTCTTCTGAGCTGGCAAGGTGGCTCAGTAGTGGAGCCCTAGCCTAGCAGGTGTGAGGCCTTGGCTTCCATTCCTAGTTCTGCAGAGGAACCCAGGAGGAAGCGCTTGTTCGCCGTTCATTCTCCCTTAGCACACTGGGGCCACGGGTCTCCTTTCTGTTCACCAAGAGTTCTACCAAAGTCTATTCACCAAAATGTATACCCAGTCTTCCCTCTTCCCCAACGCCCTTCTTCCTACTTTCTATGGCTGTGCCCTCAGCCTCCAGGGCTCAACTCTCAGAGTGGCTTCTGTAGCTCCTTGATTTAAAGGCTTTCATTCTTCCAGCCAGCCCTCTGCTAAAGCACTGTTTATTCCTCTCAAAACATTGCAATGGATTATCCAGTTTACGGATTCATTTACGTGTGTGTGTGTGTGTGTGTGTGTGTGTGTGTGTGTGTGTGTGTGTCTTGGTACTGGGGCTTGAACCCACAGCCCGAGCACTGTCCCTTAATTTTTCTGCTGCAGGCTGGAGCTCTACCGCTTGAGCCACAGGCTCTCTTGGTGTTTTGGTGGTTAACTGGAGGTAAGAGACTCAGACTTTCCCGCCAGAGCTGCCTTCAAAGTGCAATCCACAGATCTCAGCCTCCTGAGTAGCAAGGATTACAGGCGTGAGCCACAGGTGCCCAGTTTTATTTGCTTGTTTATTCACTACCACTATTGCTAGGATGTCCATAAGCTGTAGGACCGCAAGACCTTATTTGTCTTAGCCTTATTTGTACTGTACTCACAGTACCCAGCAGCTGTGGAATGAATGCCTGAAGCCAGTCTTCTTACCCAAGCACCCTTGGCGTGCTCCCACTTTTGTGACTGCTAAGTCCTTCCTCTGTGACACTGCTTATTCAGATCTTTCAAAACTCAATTTAAGGGACTGGGAAGGTGGCTTAGTGGTAGAGTGCTTGCCTTGTATGCATGAAGTCCTGAGTTTGATTCCTCAGCACCACATAAACAGAAAAAGCTGGAAGTGGTGCGAAGTGGCGCTGTGGCTCAAGTGGTAGAGTGCTAGCCTTGAGCAAAAAGAAGCTAAGGGACAGTGCTCAGGCCCTGAGTCCAAGCCCCAGGCCTGTCAAAAAAAACAAAACAAAAACCTCAGTTTAACTGTAGGGTATGGTGGTTCAAATAAGATCCACCCAGAGGGTTCCGTGCAGACGCTCCCACTTAAGTCTCCACCCAGTTACTTGGCAGTTACCTCCCCCTTCCCTGAGGTCACATCCTAATCCACTTGGCCACACCCCCCCGCCCCTGCCCTAGATAAGGCAGGGAGGTTCTCCCTTGTCTCCCGCCATACATCATCTCAGCCACAGGCCAGCAGTTTGGTAATAAACCTCTCTCTCCTGCCTGAATACTGTGTGGCGTGCATGCCTGTAGTCTCAGAGAATTTTATTCAAGACTCCTTCTCTCGGGCTGGAAATATGGCCTAGTGGCAAAGTGCTCGCCTCATATACATGAAGCCCTGGGTTCAATTCCTCAGCACCACATCTATAGAATAAAGCCAGAAGTTGGGACTATGGCTCAAGTGGTAGAGTGCTAGCCTTGAGCAAAAAGAAGCCAAGGACAGTGCTCAGGCCCGGAGTTCAAACCCCAGGACTGGCAAAAATAAAAATAAATAAAACATTAAAAAAAAACTCCTTATCTCCAAGAGCCTCTGTCTAGCCTGTCTCTGGTGCTGATCTCTGATTGTTCAGCAACTCCTTGAAAATCTTGTCAGCAAGATTATATTATCAATGCCGTGGCTCATGTTTGCTTTGTAATCCTAATCATTTCATGTTATGTTTGATTCCTTAAAACTAAGTTACTCCTGGGTAAATATGACATCATATTTCTTTATCATTCTCATGTGTGTGGAGCCCTGGTAGATGTGAAATAGGAAGGTTAGGGTTAGAGGTTAGTGGTAGAGTGCCTATCTAGCAAGAGGAAGGCTGTGGGTTCAAACTCCACTACCACCAAAAAAAATCAGGAAAGCAGAATACTCCCTTATATCTGTAAGAAAATAAACACAGCAGCTTCATGGAAAATGGAAGCAGAAAAACCGAGTTTGAAGAGATCACAAACAACACTATATAAAACAAAACAACTGGGGACATGGCTAAAATGGAAGACCCTAGGTTCAACACCCAGTGCAGAGGGGAAAAAAGGAGAGAGAGAAAGTCAGCCAGCCAGCCTTAAGTTCACTTTAGGAACATATCTAGTCTTAAAGAATTGTTCTGAGCCAGGCGCTGGTGGCTCATGCCTGTAATCCTAGCTACTCAGATACTGAGAGCTGAGGATGGTGGTTGGAAAGCCAGATTGGGCAGGAAAGTTCTCAGGAGACTCTTATCTCCAAGTAACCACTGAAAAACCAGAAGTGACGCAATGGCTCCAAGTGATACAGCACTAGCCTTGAGCCAAAAGAACTCAGGGACAGCATCCAGGCCCTGAGTTCAAGCCTCACAACCGACCAAAAATGAAATAGCTCTGAAATTACAGAAACCAGGGCTTATTCATTTCCTTGCTTTAGTTTATTGAAAATACTTAATACTGCAGCACAGAAAACATTCCTGTCACTCGTAGTCATTTCAGTTAGTTCTAGAAAAATACACAGATCTAGCTAGTCAAGAGACTGAGATCATGAGGATTCTGATCAAAGCTACCCTAGGCAGAAAATTGCAAAGGACTCAATTCCCCAATTAACCAGCAAACAGCCATTCTGGACGCCTGGCTCAAGTTGGAGAGTGCCAGCTGAGTAAGTAAGGCCAAGTAAGACAGTGAGACTATGAACTCAAATCCAGGCACTAGGAGAAGTAGATAGAAGATGTGCTATGTGGTTTATAAACTGAGGTTGGAATGTTAGCATTTATAGAGCTATTTTTGCAGCTTTTGAAGAACTTTATGAAAAATTTGCTTTAAGGGGAATGAAGAGGTATGAGCTATTCATTCTGCATGAAATACTTGTTATTGAATGCTAACAGACTGAGCATTAGATGAGGTTTTCATGTGAGCATCAACAGCCTTTTCTTGTAAAGTTCAGTCTGTTCCAGAGATAAGAGAACTGAGTTATTTTGGTATAGTTAGAGGACACATTTCTGAGAGCTTAAAGTCTGATCACTTAGGTATTTAAGTATAATTTCATAGTTCTGATTACTAATAAATGACCAATACACTTTTTTTTTTAATTTTGGAAAGGATGTTTAATAGAAAAATACTTTCAACACACTGAAAATCTGAGTGGGTGTGTGAGACACACAAAAAAGCATGCTGTATGCCTAACAACCTGATTTAAAAGATACAGTTATATAAATTTTACATAGGTAGGACAATGTTTGTTTGTTTTTGGTAGCACTGGGGATTGAACTCAGGGCCTGGTGGTTGCTAGGTAATACGCTCTACCATTTGAGCCATGTCTTTCACCTCTTCAGGTGGAACACTCTTGAAATTCATTTAAGAACAAAACATTCCAGTACAGATAATGAGTCTACAGTGTTTTCATTCCACTGCATTTGGTTGGGTATGTGTGTCAAATGGTCCACTGAATCCTTTCTAGGCAACTGGGACATTTGTGAGAGTAATGCAAGATGACTAAATAATTCATTTTTTGTGTAGACTTGCCAAGCAAGGTGAAAAGGCAGAGAAGCCACCGGCCTGAGGTGCACCTGACTTCAGTCAGAAGGTATGTGTGTAGGAGGCATAATGAAAGACTCATGGTAAAAAAGTGCCTCCTGAAATGAAAGCTCCCAAGCCCTGGCTGCTTTACATTTCGATAAAGGACCATAGTCTTACTATAATACTGATAGCTTTTGTATCTGTGTACTACTACTGCGGTTTGAACTCAGGGCCTGCATGCTGTCCCTTAGCTTTTATTTTTTGCTTAAGGCTGGCACTCTACTACTTCAGCCCCAAATCCGCTATTGGTTTTTTTTGCTAGTTAATTGGAGGTAAGAGTCTTATAGATTTTTCTGCCTAGGTTGGCTTTAACATTGATCTTCAGATTTCAGCCTCTGGACTAGCTAGGAGTAGGGGGATGAGCCACCAGTGCCTGCCTTTAGCATTGTCAGCTACAAGTGGCAACACTTGAGCAGAAATCCCACACTGGACCGGCTGGAGCAGGAGGATGTCTCCCTCAAGGTCAGCCTGGCTCCACAGTGAAACACTGTCTCCAAGACACAGAAGTCATGGGCTGGGAATGTGGCCTAGTGGCAAGAGTGCTTGCCTCAAGTACATGAAGCCATGGGTTTGATTCCCTGGTACCACATATATAGAAAAGGCCACAAGTGGCGCTGTGGCTCTAGTGGTAGAGTGCTAGTCTTGAGCAAAAGAAGCCAGGGACAGTGCTCAGGATCTGAGTTTAAGGCCCAGGACTGACAAAAAAAAAAAAAAAGAAAAAAAAGACCCAGAAGACAAGTTGTAATTTTTTTCCCATCTTGTTCATGATAACGCCTAAACTATACACTGTGATGGATGTTCTCTAAAGTCAACCTAGAATAACTGCAAGGGGAGGCCATGGGTGCAAGTGAGGAGCACTTAGGAGGGCTCTGTATGGTCTGAGAGTTACGTTGGGGCTGAGCGCAGGACTGCACATTCCCACGCAAGTTGCTCTGAAATATCACACCATGTTCTTTTTTTTTTTTTGCTGTCCTGTTTCTTTTTCAAGGCTATTGTATATTTATGATCACTGGGTTTTGCTTATACAGTCTGGTGGGATGCCATTGTGACCCACTCGTGTTGGAAAACTTCCTAGCTTAGGTGTTCTCAGGGACATCAATATGGATGGCCCTGATCATTACTCCTCACACGCACAATATGGATACACTGGTCTGTGATCACACGCCTTCAGCCAGTGCACTGGTACTGTCGTTGCCATTTTGACTTCACAGAGTTGGTTTTCTAGATTTCAGTTTTCCAGTTTTGAAGAACTTCTTGATTTCCCGTAATTCTTGGGGCTTCAAGCTTTGGTCCACTCCTGGGGTCAATTTATAGCTCAGAGGAGACATGATATAACCATTTTGGTAAAGAAAGATTCTCTTGAAGAACTCAAAAGTGCTAAACATGACTCCAAAATAGGGAACCACCTGTTCGAACAGAAAGTGAAAATCGTATTAAACTCTTAGAAAGAAGTGATTCATGTTTTGAATTGCAAGTTAGATGAGGGTAAAATGAGATAAGAACTGTGGGCAATACTATAAGGAATTCTTTTGGAAATCAGACAAAATGGTAAAAGGAATCCAAGTTCAAGTGGCTCACATCTGTTCTCCTAGCTACTCATCAGGCTGAGATCTGAGGATGATAGTTCAAAATCAGCCCTGGCAGGAAAGTCCCTGAAACCCTTATGTCCAACGAATCACCAAAAACTTGAAAGTGGAGCTGTGGTTCAAGTGGCAGAGTGCTAGGCTTGCGTGAAATAGTCCGGAAAGAGCACTCAAGCCCTCAGTCAAGCCCCAGGACTGGCACACCAAAAATGGTAAAATGAAGGCTGGCATAGTGTGGAGGGAGAGGGCTGACAGAGCCATTCGAAGACAGAAGTGGGCCTAGATGTATACGCATGGGGACGATCTGACATTTTCTATCATTATCTGCTGGCCCTGATTGGAATTGCTTGGAATGGCAGTTAGTATGAGGGTAGCCCATGTTAGGAAAATGGAGGAGAATGGAAAAGGAATAGGCCAGACTCCATCATCAACAGGCGAGGACTGTTTATTAAGGAACAGTGAGGGGCACAGACCTTCCTGTAGGTTTAGAGGTTGTGGGAGGGGGTGAATTTGGGACCAGGCTTATATGGGGTCTGAGCAAGGAGGCAGAGGCTAATGAAGGAGCCACTAGGTCTAGGAACTTGGGAGTTTGTCCATTTGGCCCACAAAGGAATGTTTACGGCTGGGCTTAAGGTGAATTGCTCTGCCTATACATCAAAGCAAGTTCACCTGTGCCTGAGGTTTTGCCTGGTGTCTGTATGCGACTGGGGAAATGGGGTAGGGGTCAATCCTACAGCCCAGAGCTCTTAACCTTAAGTTTTTGCTCATGGAGGTTTTTGGGAATATGATGCATACAAACACAATTGCAATTTTAGTATTGAATTTGGGCTCTCCTTGGGGTTCCTAAATCCATGTTAGGGACCTCTAGACTAAATGTTCAGCTCCTTTAGGATAGCATACAAAGCCGGGCACTAGTGACTCATACCTATAATCCTAGCTACTCAGGAGCCTGAGATCTGAGGTCTATGGTTTGAAGCTAGCCCAGGAAGGAAAGTCCATGAGACTCAATTCTCTACTAAAACTACTTAGAAAAAGCCAGAAGTAGAGCTGTGTTTCAGTGGTAGAGCACTAGTTTTGAACTAAAGACCAAGGACAGCACTTGGGCCCTGAGTTCAAGCCCTGTGACTGACACCCTCCCCCACCCCCCCAAAAAAAACAAAAACAAACAGGGTGTAAAATACCTACCACCAAGCAGGTTCCATGTCTTCAGGGTCAATAGCCAGCTTGAATCCCTAGGCCCTGTGCCACCGGAAGTGCTAGATGGGGTGTTTCCATGACAACTCATCACTGAGATGTGGGTCAAAGGTATGGGTACAAATGGAAGAGGCAGGGGAACAGTAGAACAACCACCTCTCACCTTCAGTAAGTTGGCTGTCAATCCATTCCAGAGCCCCAGTACCCCCTGGGTCTTCACGATCTGCCGGAAGCAGTCCACTGCTCCTGAGAAATGGACATCCACTCCTCCATAGTGGGGGAGGTAGGGACTCTGAGCCTGGTAGGAAATAGAAGGTTGGAGAAGGTGATTTCCACACTAGGAAAGAAATGTCAGAGGAGGGGATGGGGGCTGGGGGTGTGGAGGTGTGGTGGGGGGTGTCAAGTGTGGATGCTATGGGCTTGGCCTAGACCATAGCAAGGAATGATTGTCTTGGGCTTTATCTACTTCCGTGGGCTTAGAATTAAACCTCCACACCCTGTTCTCCTATTTGTGGTCTATTTTTTTTGTCAGTCCTGTAGCTTGAACAAGAGCCCAAGCACTGTCCCTGGCTTCTTTTTGCTCACGGCTAGCACTCTACCTCTTGAGCCACAGCCTCACTTCCAGCTTTTTCTATATATGTGGTACTGAGGGATCGAACCCAGGGCTTCATATATAGGAGGCGAGCACTTTACCACTAGGCCATATTCCCAGCCTTTGTGGTCTATTTTTGCTTAGAAGAAAGCAGGCGTAGGAAACAGATTGGATTTTGTTCTGACATTCTTTCCCCGACTGCACCCTCTGGAAATGACAAGGGTTTGTGTGCCCTGAACTTTCCCCAGGGTCCTCCTGCCTCTTCATAAATCCCTCCCCTGGGAAGCAACCGAGTGGGGGTTGGTATAGATGTTACAGGGCAGGGAGCAAACAGATGCTGGCATTCATCTGTTCCCTTTAGCATTTTCCAGACTTCCACCTCTTCACTCTCCTATCCAAAGTGATGATTAGGGCTCTCATTATGCACTGTCACTGGACGGCTCACCCTGGTCCAGCCGCACCCGCATCCTAGGTAATTTATTAACAGCTGCTGAGTTCTCTGGAGAAAACGGAAGCAGCCTCAGGCCCTGTGCAGACACATCCACACAATTCATTCCTCACTTCCTGCAGAATCATCATCTTGGAGAGGCTTCCATGCCCCCCTCCCCCCCATGAAGAACTTTAGTGTCTTCCGTGCACTCTAAGCTTTTACTCTGATTTCATTTTCTCTTTTGGGTGCTGATGACTGCCAAGTGTATCTCCAGTTCTCACCTTTCCTCCCATCTCCACGATTTGTCAACTGTTCATCTTCCTTTGAATGTCTAACCCCTGAAGTTTCCACCCTGAAATGCACCAAACAGAAAACCTGCTCCTACAGTTTTTTACCTAAACCCACTTGCCCAGGCTAGAAATTTAGTCCTTATTTTGACTTTTCCTAGGTCCAGAGTATGGGCCCTTAGGACAATTAGGGGTGTTGGGTGTGGGCCATCTGAGGGTTTTAGAATGAAGACTCACAGCCCAAGACATTTTCAGTTCTGCTACCTATCTGCTATGATGACAGTTCTTTCTTGGAAGCACCCAAAATGATCCTGTCAAAACAAAAGTTACATGGTGCCACTTTTCTATTCATAATCCCCAGCAACTACTTTCCTCATTCAATAAAAGCTACAGTGATTACAATAGCTTGCCTATCAGACTTACACAGTTAAGTATACCGTTTACTTTTTTTTTTTTTTTTTTTTTTTTTTGCCAGTCCTGGGCCTTGGACTCAGGGCCTGAGCACTGTCCCTGGCTTCTTTTTACTCAAGGTTAGCACTCTGCCACTTGAGCCACAGCGCCACTTCTGGCCGTTTTCTATATATGGGGTGCTGGGGAATATGAGGCAAGCACCCTTCCCACTAGGCCATATCCCCAGCCCCTGTTTACTTTTTGATATCATCTATTACTCTTTAAAAAATAGTATCTTTAGTTGTATAAAGGAGTTTCAATTCAATGTGTCAATTTATAAGGACAATGCATTTCTCTTTTTTTTTTCCTTTGTCAGTCCTGGGACTTGAATTCAGGGCCTGGGCACTGTCCCTGAGCTTTTTCTGCTCAAGGTTAGTGCTCTACCAGTTTGATCCCCAGCTCCACTTCCTGTTGCCAGTTGTTAATTTCAGATAAGAGTCTCATGGACTTTCTTGGCTGGGCTGACTTCCAACCACCACGCTCAGATCTCAGCTTCCTAAGGAGCTAGGATTACAGGTATGAGCCACAGTCACCTGGCCTACAGCTCCACTTCTGGCTTTCTGTGGTTAATTGGAGCTAGAGGTAAAATGATTAGTGTGTGGGAGTGTAACTCGGAGAGTGCATGCTTTGCATGTATGAGGTCCTGGGTTTCATTCTCAGCATCTGCACGTTCTTCTTCTCAACTATGTGCCTATGTCTACATTTCAAGATTGAATATTCAGAAACATATACTTGCATTTTATAAGTCTATTGATATTTCTAAGCCATTTAAACTTTAAATATCTGAATCACATCTTTCTGTTCCTCTATTGGACAGTAAAAGTAAAAGTAAAAGCCATATGCTGGTGACTCAAGACTGTAATACTAGCTCCTGAGGAGGCTGAGATCTAAGGATTGTGGTTCAAAGCCAGTCTGGGCAGGAAAGTCTGTGACACTCTTATCTCCAATTAATTATAGAAAAATCGGTAGTGGTGCAGTGTGGCTCAAGTGGTAAAGCAGTAGTCATTCTTTTTTTGCTAGTCCTGGGGCTTGGATTCAGGGCCTGAGCACTGTCCCTGGCTTCTTTTGCTCAAGGCTAGCACTCTAGCCCTTGAGCCACAGCGCCATTCTGGCTTTTTCTGTGTATGTGGTGCTGAGGAATCCAACCCAGGGTTTCATGTATATGAGGCAAGCACACTGGCCATAAGGCCATCTTCCCAGCCCCTGGGGCACTAGTCTTGAACTCGGACAGTATTCAGGCCCAGAGTACATTCATTAGATTGGCATACAAAAAAAAAAGTCTAACAGATGCCGGTTTTCTAGTGGTTACTTAGAGACAAGAGTCTCATGGGCTTTCCAGCCCAAACAGGCTTTGTACCTTGCTCCTCAGATCTAAGCCTCCTGAGTGTCTAGGATTATGTCCCAGGTCTGGCTTTTTGTGGTTAATTGGAGATAGAGGTAAGGTTGTTTCTATGTGTGGGTGAAGATCAGTGGTACAGCCCTTGCATTGCAACCTTAGGGTCCTGGGTTCAATTCTCAGCACTCCCACATGCTTTTATTCCCAATTACCTGCCTAGGTCTGCATTTCACGATTGAATCTTCAGAAACATGTCTTGGATTTAACAAGACTATTGATATTTCTAAGCTATGTAGATGAGAAATATCTAAATCATATCTTCCTGTTCCTCTATTGAAAAGAAAATGTGAGGGTTAGAGAAATAAAAATAAAATAAAAGCCATGTGTTGATAGCTCACGCCTATTATCCCAGCTCCAAGGGGGCTGAGAGCTGAGGACTGTGGTTCAAAGCCAGTCTGGGCAGGAAAGTCTGTGAGACTCTAATCTTCAATCAATCCCAGGAAAAGCAGCAGTGGCAGCAGCACTAGCCTCGAGCAAAAGGAGTTTAGGGACGGTGCGCAGGCTGTGAGTTCAAGCCCCAGGACCGGAGGGAAAAAGCCTCCCAAGGCTGGTAGTCTAGTGATTAATTGGAGATAAGATTCTTCTGGGTTTTCTTGCTCCCGCAGGCCTTGAACCTTGCTCCACGGTTTTAAGCCTGTTGTGTGTCTAGGCTTATGAGCGGCAGCCTTGGGGCCACCGGCCTAAAGGGCCCCACTTCCGGCTTTGTATGGTTAATTAGAGATAGGGATGAGCTGCTTTCCGTGTGGGGGTGTAGCTCAGTGGTAGAGCGCGTACTTCGCATGTATGAGGTCCTGGGTTCGATTCCCTGCATCTCCACCCTTCTTTAACTTATTTTATTGTCAACTACCTGCCTATTCCTAGGATTGAATCTTCAGATACATAGACTGGATTTTACAAGACTAGGTCCTCAGATCTAAAGTTTCTGAGTGGCTATGACTGTGAGTCGGCAGTCATGGGGCGGTTGGCCTATAGCCCCACTTCCGGTCTGTAGCCCCACTTCCGGTCTGTAGTCCCAATTCCGGCTTTTTGTGGTTAAATGGACACATTGATAAACTGTTTCCTACATGTGGGTGTGGCTTAGTGGTAGAGCGCATACTTTGCACGTATGAGGTTCCGGGTTCGATTCCCGGTGCCTTCACTTTTGTTCATTTAGTCTCAACTACCTGCTTATGTGTACATTTCACGATTAAATCATCAGAAACATATCCTGGAGCTTATAAAGTTTAAATATCTAAATCACATGTGATTTTTCTGTTCCTATATGGAGAAATAAATGCCCGGGTTAGAGAAATCAAATTTGAAAGCCACGTGCTGGTGGCTCACAACTGTGATCCTAGCTCCATGGAGGCTGAGATGTGAGGACTGTGGTTCAAAGCCAGTCTAGGCAGGAAAGTCTGTGAGACTCTGATCTCCAGTTAATTACAGAAAAAATGGCAGTAGCAGTGTTATGCCTCAAGTGACAGAGCACAAGCCTGGAGGAAAAGGAGCTGAGGGACGCAGTGCGCAGGTTGTGAGTTCAAGCCGCAGGACTGGGGAAAAAAGCCTCCCAGATGCTGGTTGTGTAGTGCTTAATTGGAGATAAAATTCTTCTGGGTTTTCTTGCTCCCGCAGGCCTTGAACCTTGGTCCTCAGATCTAAAGTTTCTAACTAGCTATGATTGTGAGAGACAGTCATGGGGCGGCTGGCCTATAGCCCCACTTCCGATCTGTAGTCCCACTTCCGGGGTTTCGTGGTTAAATGGACATATTGAGTCGTTGTTTTGCACAGGGGGGTGTAGCTCAGTGGTAGAGCGCATACTTTGCACATATGAGGTCTCGGGTTCGATTCCCGGCACCTCCACTTTTGTTTATTCTCAACGACCTGAGGGAAGAAGCCTCCCAGACGATGGTTGTCTAGTGGTTAGTTGGAGATGATTCTTATGGGTTTACCTGCCTGGGCAGGACTTGAACCTTGCTCCTCGGATCTAAGCCTGTTGTGTGGCTAGGCTTATGGACCGCAGCCTTGGGGCAGCAGGCCTACAGCCCCGGCTTTTTATGGTTAATTGGAGACAGAGGTAAGCTGTTTTCTGGGTGGGGCTGTAGCTCAGTGGTAGAGCGTGTACTTCGCATGTATGAGGTCCTGGGTTCGATTTCTCAACTACCTGCCTATTCCTACGATTGAATCTTCAGAAACATATAGTGGATTTTACAATACTATTGACATTTCTAAGCTATTTAAACGTTAAACCTCTAAATCATATCTCCCTATTTCTCTATTGAAAAGTAAATGTGAGGGTTAGAGAAATAAAAATAAAACAAAAGCCACGCGCTGGTGGCTCACGCCTGTAATCCCAGCTCCAAGGATGTTGAGATCAGAGGACTGTGGTTCAAAGCCAGTCTAGGCAGGAAAGCCTGTGAGACTCTAACTTATCTTCAATCAAATCCTAGGAAAAGCGGCAGTGGCAGCGGCATTAGTCTCCAGCAAAAGGAGCTGAGGGACGCAGTGCGCAGGTTGTGAGTTCAAGCCGCAGGATTGGGGGAAAAAAGCCTCCCAGATGCTGGTTGTCCAGTGGTTAATTGGACATAAGATTCTTCTGGGTTTTCTTTCTTGCTCCCACAGGCCTTGAACCTTGTTCCTCAGATCAAAAGTCTCTAAGTGGCTATGATTGTGAGAGACAGTCATGGGGCGGCTGGCCTATAGCCCCACTTCCGGTCTGTAGCCCTACTTCCGGCTCTTTGTGGTTAAATGGACATATTGATAAGTTGTTTCACACATGGGGGTGTAGCTCAGTGGTAGAGCGCATACTTTGCACATATGAGGTCCCGGGTTCGATTCCCGGCACCTCCACTTTCATTTATTTATTCTCAACTATGGCGCTTTGTGGTTAAATGGACATATTGATAAGTTGTTTCACACATGGGGGTGTAGCTCAGTGGTAGAGCGCATACTTTGCACATATGAGGTCCCGGGTTCGATTCCCGGCACCTCCACTTTCATTTATTTATTCTCAACTACCTACTTATGTGGTCATATTACGATTAAATCATCAGAAACATATCCTGGAGTTTATAAAGTTTAAATATCTAAACGCGTGTGATTTTCCTGTTCCTATATGGAGAAATAAATGCCAGGGTTAGAGAAATCAAATTTGAAAAAATAAAAGCCACGTGCTGGTGGCTCACGCCTGTGATCCTAGCTCCATGGAGGCTGACTGTAGTTCAAAGCCAGTCTAGGCAGGAAAGTCTGTGAGACTCTGCTCTCCAGTTAATTACAGAAAAAATGGCAGTAGCAGTGTTATGCCTCACGTAGTAGAGCAAGAGCCTCCAGCAAAAGCAGCTGAGGGATGGCGCACAGGCTGTGAGTTCAAGCCCCAGGACTGGGGGAAGAAGCCTCCCAGACGCTGGTTGTCTAGTGGTTAGTTGGAGATGATTCTTATGGGTTTTCCTGCCTGGGCAGGCCTTGAACCTTGCTCCTTGGATCTAAGTCTGTTGTGTGGCTAGGTTTATGAGCGGCAGCCTTGGGGCGGTGAGCCTATAGCCGCACTTCCGGTCTGTAGCCCCACTTCCGGCTGTCTATGGTTAATTGGAGATAGAGATCAACCGCTTTCTGTGTGGGGGTGTAGCTCAGTGGTAGAGCGCGTACTTTGCATGTATGAGGTCCTGGGTTCGATTCCCTGCATCTCCACCCTTCTTTAACTTATTGTCAACTCTTCAGATACATAGACTGGATTTTACAAGACTATTGACCTTTCTAAGCCATTTAAACTTTAAATATCTCAATTGCGTCTTATCTTTTAGTTCTTATATTGAGAAGTAAATGTTGGGGTTGGAAAAAAAAATCCTGTGTGCTGTTGGCTTTGGCTTGTAATTCTAGCTGCTCAGAAGGCTGAGATCTGAGGATTGTGGTTTGAATCCGGCCTAGGCAGGAAAGTCTGTGAGACTCTGATCTCCAATTAATTACAGAAAAATCCACAGTGGCAGTTTTGTTCAAGTTGTAGAGCACTAGCATTGAGCAAAAGTAGCTCAGGGACAGTGCTCAGGCTCTGAGTTCAAACCCCAGGACTGAAGCAAAAAGAATCTCACAGAAGCTGGTTTTCTAGTGGTTAGAGATAAGAGTCTCTTGGCCATTCCCACCTGGGTTGGCTTTGAACCTTGATCTGAGTAGCTACTGCCATGAGCCACCACTGCCTGGCCTCTTTCCTTCTTTTTTTTTTTTTTTAATTTTTTTGCCAGTCCTGGGGCTTGGACTCAGGGCCCTCATGAGCACTGTCCCTGGCTTCTTTTTGCTCAAGGCTAGCACTCTGCCACTTGAGCCACAGCGCCACTTCTGGCCATTTTGTTTATGTGGTGCTGAGGAATCGAACCCAGGGCCTCATGTATACGAGGCAAGCACTCTTGCCACTAGGCCATATTCCCAGCCCCGAGGTTTTTATTTTTTAATTTTTTTTGTTCCAGGCCTGGGGCTTGAAATCAGGGCCTGGACACCGTCCTTGAGCTTCTTGTTGCTCAAGGTAGAGCTCTACCACTTGAGCCACTCCACTTTCCAGCTTTTTGGTGGTTAATTGGAGGTAAGAGTCACATAGGGAGTTTCTTTCCTGGCCTGGCTTCAAACTGTGATCCTCAGATTTCAGCCTCCTGAGTACCAAGGATTTCAGGCATGAGCCACTGGTGCCTGGCAAGAAAATTCTTTTTTTCTAAAAAGAATCTGTCTTGTCACAGGGCTTTAGGTTCCTTCTGCTACTATATTACTGAACTTTAAAAAGAAGAAATTGTAATTGTGTAGTAATCGGATTCTGCTAGGAAATGCTCTATGGGAAGAATGACATGCATTGCCTGACATATAATAAACAGACCTAGAAAATGCCAGTGACCTCCAAAGATGTAATTTTGCCATGGTACTCAATGTACTATTTTAGTACTCTGGTTTCAATGGATCTTGGCCTTCTTGGATTTTAACTTGAATTAGTCATTAAAAAGAAGACAGGCTGAACTTGTGAATGGTACTTTTTTGTTAAAAGTATTTTTTTGGGGAACCCTACTTCATTGTTGGTGGGAATGTAAACTGGTTCAGCCACTCTGGCAAGCAGTATGGAGATTCCTCAGAAGGCTAAATATAGAACTCCCCTATGACCCAGCAGCCCCACTTTTGGGTATCTATCCAAAAGACCACAAACAAAATCACAGTAATGCCACCAGCACAACAATGTTCATTGCAGCACAATTTGTCATAGCGAGAATCTGGAACCAACCCAGATGCCCCTCAGTAGACGAATGGATCAGGAAAATGTGGTACATATACACAATGGAATTTTATGCCTCTATCAGAAAGAATGACATTGTCCCATTTGTAAGGAAATGGAAGGACTTGGAAAAAGTTATACTAAGTGAAGTGAGGCAGACCCAAAGAAACATGGACTCAATGGTCTCCCTTATTGGGAATAATTAGTACAGGTTTAGGCAAGTCATAGCAGAGCATCACAAGGCCCAATAGCTATACCCTTATGATCACATAAGATGATGCTAAGTGAAATGAACTCCATGTTATGGAAACAATTGTTATATCACAGTTGTAACTACTTTCAACATCCCATGTGTATATGTAGCTTCTACTATTGATGATATTCTTGTATCACCTTCCTGTGGTTGTACCTACACTATCTCTGTAATCTTATCTGAGTATATTGGAAACCGTGTATACTGGTATTGGATGCAGGAAATTGAAAGGGAATACCAAATTTGAGAGACACAGGGTAAAAAAAGACAAACAACTACAAAAGCAATACTTGCAAAACTGTTTGGTGTAAGTGAACTGAACACCTCCGGGGGGGGGGGGAAGGGTAAGGGGTAGGAGGGTGGGGGGTATGAAGGACAAGGTAACAAACAGTATAAGAAATGTATCCAATGCCTAACGGATGAAACTATAACCTCTCTGTACATCAGTTTGATAATAAAAATTAAAAAAAATCTTTTTTGGGGGTTTGAGGTATGGCTTAGTTGGTGGAGCACCAGCCAATAAGCAAAAGCAACAGGTACTGAATTTGAGTCCGTCTCAGACCTAAAACAATGTTTCTACTACTGTAAATTGATTCTTTAGAGGCTTTGCTATGAGATTTACAACATACCTACCACATATTTCGATCAAATTCAGCCCATTTATAGTAGTGTTTCCTGACCTCTCTCTGCTTTTCCCTCCTTTTAAATAGTTTTTGGCAAGCTTCATTATTTTCATACATACAAATAATTAACTTCTATCATGGTATCAGTCCTCGGTGCGTTGAAATAAGGTCTTAGTATGTAGCCTTGATTTCACTGTGGAGCCCAGGTTGGCCTTGAAATCATGATCCTCTTGCCTCAGACTCCAATCGTGAATGTGCCACCATTCAGCCAACATAACATTTAGCTCAGTGGACTTGGAGTAAAACAAATGACTTTCCATAATGTGAATGGGTGTCAACCAATCAATCCATTGACAGTAAAATAAAACACAGAAGCTAGTTTTCTAGAGGGAACTCTTTCAGCAGATTGCCTTTGCAACATCTACTCTTGTCTGGCTCTCGCTTGGTGGCCCACCATGCAGATTGCTACTATGCCATTTCTCATAATCATGTGGGCCAAGTCCTTCAAAGCTGTCTGTCTGTGTCGGTTTGTCTCTCCATATATGAGTGCATGTGCACCCCCCCCATACCCCAGAGACCTCTCCCCAAATCCATATCCACTCACACACTTCTCCTGAGCACCATAATTACTTTTTATTCTACTCACTCACACCTGGACGAGATGCCACTTCATTTTTGAAGTTTTTCTTGCACTAGAGACGGTTCCCTCCCTCTGTCTCCCCTTCTTCTCTTTTCTTAAACCACTACTATTAGGATTCTGATTTAGTATTGTGGAGGGGTTACTAGTATAATCAGTATTATGACTAATCTTGGAGAAGAGACAAGTATGCCGAAGACTCAACCAACCTGCTAGACTGGAATTGTCTTCCTGCCCAAATTAGCTGACTCCAATAAAGAACTATAACATACCAGGCCGCTGGTTCTAACGACTTGAACTCAAATCTTCCTTCCACACAAACGCAGGCAATGATGCAGGCTCATAAAACCCAGCTGTCTACGCCAGGTGCCCAGCTCTCAGGAGTGGCACACCGAAGTCCACAGCGTGGCATCATCTGAACAAGTCAGAGGAGCCGGGCCAGCTGCAGCCATTGTGTGCTTAACTTATATGGCTATGTCATTTACCTTTACACTTGCATTTCTTCATATGTCGAGTAAGGAGATAGAAAGAAAATGACCTTAAAGGCCCTTTCCAGTCTAGGTAATCGCTGCTGCTTCACCTGACTTCATGCTGCTTTAGGATCTCAAATCTTACCTTTCCTCTGTTTCACTTAAGTTGGGATCAGATCAACAGCAGTTCCTCAGACACACCTTCTCCACACCCCCAAAGTAGGTATACTATAGTTCTCCTTCATAATACTTAATAGTTTGAAATGACCTGCTCTATAGCTCTTTCTTAAGCTCCTAAAGGGCAGTGATCATGCCTGTCTTGTCCATGGTTCTAGCTCCAAAGCCTTCCAGCATGCTGGCACACAGTCGGTGCTTAATACATATTGAAGGGAAGAATAAGGCTATGGGAGATGAAGAGAAGGACCCAATACTTCAAGGCTAAGCACTTGAATGTTTCTGTGATCATCTTCATAGACCTTCCAAAAGAGCGATATTTATAAAGTTGGAAACATGAGTATCCTTGGATCAAAGCAATCCTACTTCAAGGAATTTGTTCAACAGATGCAAGGACATCTATGAAATTAGCTATATTACAAGGAGGCTTGTTACAGGATGGTCGGTAACAGTAAAAGGCAGGAAAGAATGCAAGTGTCCATCAATTGGGGCCTAGGTAGAGAAATAGGACATGTGATTTTGCAACTTAAAAATATGTGGCAATGGGGCTGGGAATATGGCCTAGTGGCAAGAGTGCTTGCTTCGTATACATGAAGCCCTGGGTTCGATTCCTCAGCACCACATATATAGATAAAGCCGGAAGTGACACTGTGGCTCAAGTGGTAGAGTGCTAGCCTTGAGCAAAAAGGAAGCCAGGGACAGTGCTCAGGCCCTGAGTTCAAGTTCCAGGACTGGCACCCCCCCCCACAAAATGACAGCCACTGCAGCCTTGCTGCAGTTCCCTTGTGCTGCTATCCCTATGGAAATGGGAGGCGCGTTCTGTGAGCACAGCAAAGGTGAGCTTCCCAGGATGTGTGCAAAGCCACGAGGGCTCAGAATGCATTTTAGAAGGCTTTATTGTCCAGGGGCAGAGGGTGTGTTCTATGGGTTCCAGATGCTTCTGACTTGCTACAGTATTTGGAATTTGCAGCTCCTCATCTACAAGGCAAAGAGAAAGAATGGCAAAGCTGGGAAGGGCAACGTGGCAGGCCAAGGCTCAGCCTTTACTCTCAAAGGGCAATAAAGAAGGACCAACTCCGGCAGTGGCTTAATAAAATTCACTCGGGCCAACCTCATGGGTTGGGCTACAGGGAACAAAACAGTACTGACCTTGGAGATGATCCACCTGGGCTTATATCCCAGTGGGGCTTGAACTCAGGGCCTGGGCACTGTTCCTGAGCTCTTTTACTCAAGGCTAGAGCTCTACTCCTTTGAGTCACAGCACTACTTCCGGTTTTCTGGTGGTTCATTGGAGGTAAGAATCTCATGGACCTTCCTGCCTGGGCTGCCTTTGGACTGTGATCCTCAGATCTCAGCGTCCTGAGTAGCTAGGATCACAGGCCTGAAGCACCAGTGCCCTGCAGGTATAGCTTGTTTTGAGCAGGGCAAGGCTTCTGTTTTTTTACTGCCCACCTGCGTTCTGCTCAGTCAGCTGTGCTACTGGGAGACCACTTTTGTCCTTCATCTTATGTGCTTCCTGTTCACATGCTGACCTGCTCCAATCTTGCTTCCCTTGTAAGCTGTAAAGGGGTCAAGGTCCATGTGGGTGTAAAGCAACGGGCTGACTCTTGGGTTTATAATTGAAATGAAGACACCTAATATGGGCCACAGGGGAGGGTATTGGCAGAGGTGGGGTCTGTACTTGGGCCTGCTACCTCCTTCCTCTTTCTGAAGGCCTAGCAGAGTTATCCTTCACCCCCATGCTCTATCCTTCACCCCCATGCTCAGCAGCTTCCTGATCTCCAGGCAGTGTTCTCCAGCCTGTCTTCTCATCTCTTTCACCCACACACGTCCACTAACCCTTGCCCTTCTTAAGGGCCTATAAATGAATCATATCCATTAAACGTTGTCAATATTTTCCCATCCTTAGTATATTTTCTTAATACACAAAGGGCAGCCAATCTCTTTTGGCCCAGGATCTAGGCCAAGTACCTGGCCTACAAATACCTGGAATTGCTTGGGCTAAAATGCCTGGAAGGGCATTTTGCACGGCATAGTGTTAGGGTCTGTGAAAACACACCCTTCCACCTTGTACACAAGACTCACCAGCCTCCTGCATGCCCACCAGAAACATTATCTAAACATGCACATGCATAATTTATTTACCTCTCTATTCTCTAGCATGCAAGCCCAGGAGCCAAGGCAAGAACAAGAAAGAGAAAGAATCAAATGAATGTAAGCCTGGTGAAGGAAGGGCTCAGGTGGTTAAACAAGACTGTTGATTATTGTCATTAATATTCAAAAGAGTTCCAATCTGATGTGGTATTAAATGGGCAGAGTGTGTGTGTGTGTGTGTGTGTGTGTGTGTGTGTGTGTGTGTGTGTTTAAGCTTCTTAGGAGAATGAGTTGCCAGACAGAGGCCAATCGGTGTAGGGGGGTTGAAAAGAATTCCCTATCCAATTGGTCATCCACTGGGCACCTGCTGTTGGTCTGCTTCTAATTGGGTAGCATAGGGCAAAAGCCGATGGAATGCAAATGCTCCCATTAACTGTGTTCAGGTCCCAGCAGCTTGGATGGCCTGTAAAGGTCCCTTGTGACAGATTCAGATGTCAAACCATGCCTTATCCAGTGTGGGGACACAGTTCTTCTTTTTTTGGCCAGTCCTGGGCCTTGGACTCAGGGCCTGAGCACTGTCCCTGGCTTCTTTTTGCTCAAGGCTAGTACTCTGCCACTTGAGCCACGGCGCCACTTCTGGCCATTTTCTGTGTATGTGGTGCTGGGGAATTGAACCCAGGGCCTCATGTATACGAGGCAAGCACTCTTGCCACTAGGCCATATTCCCAGCCCACACAGTTCTTAAAGTTGTCTCTTCTAGGTGAATTTGGATTTTGTACTTTGCAGGGTTTGCCTGTTGCCTCCAAATCTCTTATCTTTCCAACTAAAAATGGACTTTGAGCTGACACGATGACGTTGGTTAGGGCTGCTGGTTCCAATATTCTCCCATGGTCCTGATACTCAGCATTTACTATAGCGACATCTAATGGCCAGAGAAGGTAGTATCATGCTTGCATTCAATGGATGCAATCAATGCAAGCAATGCAAGCAATCAATGCATGGTTCTGTCATGCGGGTTAATTAACAAAAAAACCCACACAAAACCAAAACCAAAAAAACACGGTATGCCCCCCAAATAACAGTTTAACTGAAAACTTAAGAGTTACTTCCAGTATCTTTGGATGATATTACGTTAATTTTGTGCTGACCCTATTCTGTGAACAAACCACAATTACTTCTGTGGATTTTTTTTTTCACCATTATGACTTTACATTTATCTGAAAGGTGCTTCTTGAATCTCTATGTATGCATTATCTAGAAGGTTCTTCCCATACAAGGGAAAAGATGATCAGGATTGTCCTGAAATATCAATTTCTTTCTAGTTTATCTAGTACATCTGACTGAAGCTTATGAAAAATTATTGTGGTGAGGATATACTGTGCAGAATGTGGTGTTGGCTACATTCCATAGAGGAAGTCACTATTCTATTTCCAAGGAAGAGAAAGGAAAGCTAAAGATTTATGGGGAACACTGAATAACCTCAATCCCATATTCAGATGTAGATGAAATTAATTTGAAACTTGAATAACTGACCACACCTTCCAAGTCTCAAGGCCTTTGGGGGGAATAAACAGAGTTCAGGAAACCCTGTACAGGATTATTAAATTATAAGAGGTGGCTGGAGAGATGCTCTTGGTAATGAGAGAAATTCTTAGAGCTAGGATTTTTAATTATTATTTTATTTTAGTGGTATTGAGGTTTGAACACAGGGCCTTGGGCTTGCTAGGGAGGTGCTCTACCACCGAGCCATAACTGTAGCCCACATTTTCTTTTAAAGATGAGCTTATAGTTTTATCATTCCATTATCCTTTCTATGCTACTTCTTTCTAGCTTTATACTGTTTTTTAGAAGAGGGTAACTTTGGGGGTGGGAGATAAAGCTCACTGTACATTGCTTGCTTAGCTATTATTTTTGTTGTTGTTGGTTGTGGGGCTTGAACTCTGGGCCTTGTCACTGTCCCTGAGCTCTTCAACTCAAGGGTAGCGCTCTATCACTTGAGCCACAGCACCACTTCTGGTTTTCTGGTGGTTGATAGGAGATTAGAATCTCATGGACTCCTCAGATCTCAGCCTCTTGGTTAGCTAGGATTACAGACGTGAGCCACCAGCTTAGTCACTATTTTTGTAACTTAAAATTATTGCTGATAGAAATATGGCTTAGCAGCCGAATGCTTGCCTTGCGTGCATAAAGCCCTGGGATCGATTGATTCCTCAGCACCACAGAAACAGAAAAAAGCCAGAAGTGGCACTGTGGCTCAAGAGGTAGAGTGCTAGCCTTGATAACAAAAAGAAGCCAGGGACAGTGCTCAGGCCCTGAGTCCCAAGCCCCAGGACTTGCAAAAAAATATTTAAAAAGATATCCTCTCTGGAAAGAATATATACCATATAAGAAAATATACCATATAAGGAAAATAACTTTCCAAAGGGTTAAAGCATAGGAAATTACATTCAATATATCAAAAGTGTGTATATTAAAAATTTCCTATGGACTAACCTAAAGAAAGATGACTGAAATGAAGGAAAGATATACTACAGTCCTGAAGAAAAATGAGAATATTTTGCATAATTGATTCCAAGTTTATGTAGCTTAACCTAAATTGTAATCTTAAATACAAGTTAATTGTAAAGTTCTTTAGGAAGAACAACTGAGAGAAGAATGAAGGCAATGTTGGAAAGAAGCAATGGTGATAAAGAGCATTACAAAGCTATAGTAAATCAAACAGTGTGGTACTGGCAAAAGAATAGTCAAATGTATCCACAGAACATAAAATAACAGCCCAAAGAAGAAGATTATAGGGAAAATATACATGACTATGTAGTGTATACTAAAAGAAATACCACAATGCTGTGGGAAAAGGACAGACTATTAAAAATGGTGCTAAAGGCTGGGAGCTGGTGGCTCACGCCTGTAATCCTAGCTACCCAGGAGGCTGAGATCTGATGATCATGGTTGGAAGCCAGCCTGGGCAGACAAACCTGAGGGACTCTTATCTCCAATTAAGCAACAAAAAGCCAGAAGTAGAACTTGAGACTATTATATCCAATTAAAAACACCCAAAAAACCAGAAGTAGAGCTGTGGCTCAAGTGGTAGAGTATTACCCTTGGGCAAAAAAGCTCAGGGATAATACCCAGGCCCCAAGTTCAAGTCCCAGAACTGGCATACGTACACACACACACACACACACACACACACACACACACACACACACACACACAATCCTAAAAGTTGGAGAGTAAGAAGAGGCATTGAAGAGGACCAGGGACAAGTGAAAATCATGTGGGGAGCTGAACTATAGGAACCAATCATTTAAAATTTCATGCAACTGCCCCTGAATTAATTTCCACAGAGCTCTTCAGGAATATACAGATTATCTAAATTAGACTTTGCATAGAGGTGGCAAAGGAGGTAGGTAAGCATGTGAAAGTGGAATTTTGCAGGAATGAGCAGGTTAGGGGAAGATGCAAAGTTTTAACCCTGCTTGGATGCTGAGCCTTCCTGCTACATAGAAGGAGAGGACCCTCTCCAGTGTTATCTGATTTTTTTTTTTTTTTTTGCCAGTCATGGGGCTTGGACTCAGGGCTGTCCCTGGCTTCTTTTTGCTCAAGGCTAGCACTCTGCCACTTGAGCCACAGAGCCACTTCCTGCTTTTTCTATATATGTGGTGCTAAGTAATCGAACCCAAGGACTCATGTATACCAGGCAAGCACTCTACTGCTAGGCCATATTCCTAGCCCCTACCTAATTTATCTCTGATGCAAATTGGTTTATTCTAGGCTAATTCAACTGTTCACCCTGGAGCCTCTGCCTCAATTTCAAGACCCTGTGATGATGTGTGGCCAATCCCATTAAGACCAGCCCATTAGAAAAGCAACGATGTCCATCGCCAGGATGGAGTTAAGGACCACAAGAGCCTTTTTTTTTTTAGCCTTTTTTCCTGGGGTTTGAACTCAGGGCCTGAGCACTGTCCCTGGCTTCTTTTTGCTCAAGGCTAGCATTCTACCACTTGAGCCACAGCGCCACTTCTGGCCATTTTTCTGTATATGTGGTGCTGGGGAATTGAACCCAGGGTTTCATGTACATGAGGCGAGCACTCTACCACTAGGCCATATCCCCAGCCCCCTTGTAAGCCACAGTTCTTGGCTTTTGTTAGGTCTAGCTAGTTGGTTTTGCGAAGGTAAGGGCAGTGACATGCAGGAATGTGCATCCTTACTGTGGAGGTAGCAAGAAGTGTGAGTTAGTGGGTTGCCTTCTATGTTCTTGCCCTTGCTGGTGTTGGAGGAAGTAACGTATCCAGGTAAACAGGAGAGAAAAGAAAACCTGGCCTGCAAGCCTCATAAAAGAACAGAGGAGGGGATGTGTGGCTTGGGCTCCAGGCAACAGTCCTGAGGGCTGCCACCTTGAGGTTGGCATAGTACTGGTAGGAACAGTTCTAAGCTCTTTGGGAACCTGGCATTTATGAGGGGAGGTTGGCATTGTTTTTTTTTTGTTGTTGTTGTTGTTTTATTTTGCCAGTCCTGGGGCTTGAGACTTGAGGGCCTGAGCACTGTCCTTGGCTTCTTTGTGCTCAAGGTTAGCACTCTGCTATCTCAATCACAGTGCCACCACTGGCTTTTTCTATATATGTGGTGCTGAGGAATCGAATCCAGGGTTTCGTGCATATGAGGCAAGCACTCTTGCCACTAGGCCATATTCCCAGCCCAGGTTGGCATTGTTTGCTGTTAGCCATCCACAAACACTTCAAGGCCTCCCCTGACCCCATCCACCCCCATCACTTCTCACCTGCATTTTCCTCTTCGCGGTGTCAAAGGGAAAAGAGAGAGTCTGGCTCACTGCAGCAGCCAGACAGACATTGGTAAAGTTCTGTAGGAGAGTGAACTGGTCTCGGGGTCCATTCCAGATTTTCTCCAGGTTCATGTAAACTAGAAGGGAGCCAGTGGAAAACGGGAGAGCACCTGCAAAGAAAGGGCAGAAGACACTGCTCTTTGGGGAAAGCACTGGCTTGAGCTTATCAAAGCCCTGGAGGATTGGGCAAAGGAAACAAAGGGCTAGGTGATTGTTACAACCACTGTAGCCAATTATAGTGGGTCAAACCTGTGATCCTAGCTATTTGGGAGGCAGAGATGGGGGATAGCTGCTTGAGGCTAGACCCCTCATAAAAGTTGACCAGACTCCATCTCAATCAGTGCTTGGGTAGAGTGTACTTGCCTGTCATCTGTAGCAACATGGGGAAGCACTAGTGGGAAAAGTACAGTCTAGGTCAGTCGAAGTATAAAGGGTGACTGATCCTATATAAAAAATAGCCAATACAAAAAAGGGGCTGGAGGCTTGGCTCAAGTGGTAGAATGCCTGTTTAGTAAGTGTGCAGCTACAAGTTCAATCCTCAGTACCACCAGAAAAAAACCCTACAAATATTAATGTGATATTGATGAAACTCATGTTGAAGGGTTCAGGGG
Source organism: Perognathus longimembris pacificus (assembly GCF_023159225.1). Taxonomy (NCBI): domain Eukaryota; kingdom Metazoa; phylum Chordata; class Mammalia; order Rodentia; family Heteromyidae; genus Perognathus; species Perognathus longimembris. The sequence continues at coordinate 25,194,801 of NC_063188.1, forward strand.
TGAAGTGCACAGATTGCGGCTTACATTGAAATAATCAATGAAAACATGTGGTGAGGGATGACCGATAGTTGAAGCATCTAAATACTGTGTGTGGGTGTTTGCAATTGCTTTCACTTTTCTGTATGTTTGCAATTAAACAAATAAAATGTCAGTGAGTCACTCTCAAAAAGTTAGTAGGGGGCTGGAAATGCAGCTTAGTGGTAGAGTGCTTGCCTAGCATGCATGAAGCCCTGGGTTCCATTCCTCAGTACCACATAAACAGAAAAAGCCGGACATGGTGCTATGGCTCAAGTGGTAGAGTGCTAGCCTTGAGCAAAAGAAGCTCAGGAACAGTGCCCAGGCCTTTGATCTAGTTTAGGAGGCTAGGAAGGACTGGTCCTAGCATTGTGGGAAAACTGTGGTCAAGGGAGTTATTTGTCCTTGCTTTTGAGAATGGCATGATCGTGTCAGGGCCCAGTGGTCACCCTGACACAATTATATTCATTCATGAGAAAGAATGACATTATATGAATTGTAAAGAAATGGGAAGACATACAAAAATTATGGTAAGTGAAGTCAGGCCCAGAGAGACAAAGGATGCAGGTTTCCCCTTAACATGTGGAAGCTAGATTTAGCTTATAAACTTATACGTAAATACGTTGGGTGGTATGCAAGTGTATAGAAATGTATTAATTGAAATATGGTAGATTCAAGAGACAACTCAAAGAGTGTAATTCCTTAGAAGGGTAAAAATCAAAGTTCAACAAAATAAATACCAGGAAGTAGGTACGCAAAAGGAGTGGTATAGGGTCAAGGGGAAAGGGGCAGGCACATGAAGAGGAGAAGAGGGGGAGAATGTAGTCAAGAATCTAATGGATATCCTACAAAATTAATAAGAGTGAGGGAAGGAGCAGTGAGCAGGTTGAAAGCGATGACATTGATTAACCTGTGTTGTACTCATAGAGTGCTTTGTTAAGTGGCAACTCCTTTTTAAAAGTACTTAAAGATAATTTAAAAAATTTTAAAAAGTAGGGCTAGGGGCTGGGAATATGGCCTTGTGGTAAATTGCTCGCCTCTTATACATGAAGCCCTGGGTTCGATTCCTCAGCACCACATATATAGAAAAAGCCAGAAGTGGCGCTGTGGCTCAAGTGGTAGAGTGCTAGCCTTGAGCAAAAAGAAGCCAGGGACAGTGCTCAGGCCCTGAGTTCAAGCCCCACGACTGGCAAAAACCAAACCAAAACAACAAAAAGTAGGGCTCAAGGCTGGGCACTGGTAGCTCATACATGTAATCTTAGCTATTCAGGAGGTTGAGATTTGAGGATTACAGTTGAAAGTCAGACTGGATAGGAAAGCCAGTGAGACTTTTTATCTCCAATTAGGTACCAAAAAATCGAGAAGGGGAGCTATGGTTCAACTACTAGAGCACTAGCTTTGAGCAATAAAGCTCCAGGACAGTGCTCAGGCTCTGAGTTCAAGCCCTAGGACCAGCACAAAAAAGTGGGGATAAGAATGAGGATGTATGGGGCTGGGAATATGGCCTAGTGGTAGAGTGCTTGCCTCATATACATGAAGCCCTGGGTTCAATTCCTCAGCACCACATATACAGAAAAAGCTGGAAATGGTGCTGTGGCTCAAGTGGTACAGTGGTAGCCTTGAGCAAAAAGAAGCCAGGGACAGTGCTCAGGCCCTGAGTCCAAGACCCAGGACTGGCAAAAAAAAAAAAAATAATAAACAAATAAACAAAAACTTCAAAAAATGAGGATGTAGCTCAGTGGCTGTGTGTCTACCTAGTATACACTAGGGCCTGAATACAATTTCCAGCATTGCAAGACAGAGAAAAAGAAAAGGTTAGAAGCAAGGATAACACAGTGGCGGTTGCTCACACATTTGTTTGTTTATTTATTACTGGCACTAGGGCTTGAACCCTTGGCTTTGTGCTCTTGCTCATGTTTTTCCACTCTTAGCTGGTATTCTATAACTTGCATCTACTTCTGGCTATTTGATGGTTATTTGGAGATAATAGTATTTTATCTTTGTCTGCCTAGCTTTGTTTGAACCAACATTGTCAAAATTTCAGCCTCCTGACTATCTAGTATGATACGTGTGAGCCACCAGTGCCTGGTTTGGGGTTACTTCTCATTATAGAAAGGCAATATCAATTTAAAGATACATTAGATGGGGGCTGGGAATATGGCCTAGTGGCAAGAGTGCTTGCCTCCTACGTTCGATTCCCTAGCACCACATATATGGAAAATGGCCAGAAGGGGCGCTGTGGCTCAGGTGGCAGAGTGCTAGCCTTGAGCGGGAAGAAGCCAGGGACAGTGCTCAGGCCCTGAGTCCAAGGCCCAGGACTGGCCAAAAAAAAAAAAGAAAAAAGAAAAAAAAGATACATTAGATGTACAACCCCTTTATAATAACAATAAAAAGTGGGAGAGTGCCACCCTTAAGTGAAAAAAGCTGAAAGGTAGCACACGGGCCCCAAGTTTAAGCCTCAATATTGGCACCAAAAATACATTAAAGATGACATATGAGGGGCTGGGAATATGGCCTAGTGGCAAGAGTGCTTGCCTCCTACACATACATGAAGCTCTTGGTTCTATTCCCCAGCACCACATATATGGAAAACGGCCAGAAGGGGCGCTGTGGCTCAGGTGGCAGAGTGCTAGCCTTGAGCGGGAAGAAGCCAGGGACAGTGCTCAGGCCCTGAGTCCAAGGCCCAGGACTGGACAAAAACAAAAAACAAACAAACAAAAAAAATGACATATGAGCCATGCGCTGGTGGCTCAGGCCTGTAATCCTAGTTACTCAGGAGGCTGAAATCTGTGGATTGCAGTTTAAAGCCAGTTTGGGCAGGAAAGTCTGTGAGACTCTTATCTCCAATAAACCCAGAAAAAGCCAAAAGTGGTGTTATGGCTGAACTGGTAGAGCACTAGCATCAGGCAAAAAAAAAAAAAAACCCAAAAACAAGCTCAAGGACATAGCGCAGGCCCAGAGTTCAAGTCCTGGGACCGGCAAAAACCACCACCAACCAAAAGCTCCAATTTACTCTCAGTCACAAAAATCTTTGGAAGCCAGGTTGTGTTAGGACACTCTTATAATTCCAGCCACTTGGGAAGTGGTAGTAAGTGGATTATTCAGGTGAGATGTGAGACTCTTATCTGGAAAACAAACTATAAAAAAAATTACAAAAGGAGTGGAGTATGTGGCTTAAATGGTATAGCACTTGGTTAGAAAGCAGTACAAGAATTGGTGGGAGTTTATTCTATGCACTTAGTTCTATGGCAGGTGCTAGCTAGGATCATGAAGAGGAATAGGCAATCCTGGAGATACTCGTCATCTAGACAGATTGCCAGGGAAACCTAAGAAATATTGGCACCACTGATGTGTGCCATCATAGGGGACATACCAGGTGCTTTATGTACTCATAGATCATAGGCATTATTAATCTTTCCTGGGAGAATCAGGAAGGACTGCACAGAAGAGACAACTTCTTTTGTTTGTTTATGAGACAAGGTCTTTCTATGTATTCTAGGCTGGCTTCAAACTTTTGACCATCTTGGCCTCATCTTCCTGAGTGCTGTGATTACAGATGTGAGACCACCGTATCTGGCTCA
>NC_063188.1:25198896-25226828 GCF_023159225.1 Perognathus longimembris pacificus
GAAGAAAGAACTTTAAAAAAAAGTCAGCCATGGGGCTTGAACTCAGGGCCTGGGCGCTGTCCCTGAGCCTTTTGCTCAAGGCTAGCACTTTACCACTTTGAGCCACAGAGCCACTTCTGGTTTTTGAGTGGTTCATTGGAGATAAGTCTCATGGAGACTTTTTTTTCCCCCCGGATTGTCTTTGACTTTAATGCTTAGATCTCAGGCTCCTAAGTAGCTAAGAAAGACCTTTTTTTTTTTTTTTTTTGGCCAGTCCTGGGCCTTGGACTCTGGGCCTTGGACTCTGGGCCTGAGCACTGTCCCTGGCTTCTTCCCGCTCAAGGCTAGCACTCCGCCACTTGAGCCACAGCGCCGCTTCTGGCCGTTTTCTGTATATGTGGTGCTGGGGAATCGAACCTAGGGCCTCGTGTATCCGAGGCAGGCACTCTTGCCACTAGGCTATATCCCCAGCCCTAAGAAAGACCTTTTGATCTGGGTCTTGAAGGATGAGTAGGAGTTCATCAGACATGGAGACAGTAGAAAGGCAATCCAGAGAGAGGGACTGGCATGTACAAGAAACAAGTTTTTCTGCATATCTGGACTAGAAATGCAGGTGGCAATGAGGTATAGGATGTGACGAAGCAGGACAGGTTGGCAGGGGCCAGGTCTGAAAGATCTAGAATGCCTCAGGGATGCACTGAGGCTCTGAAGGAGGATGGTGCATGTGGAAAGATCACGTGGCCTGGTGACACACACAGCACACTGGGGCGGAGAGACCTGAGGCTGGCAGAAACTGGAGCCTGAGTCTCCAGGAAGGTCTGACTCTCTAAGAATGGGTAGGGAAGATGCTGAATGAAGACATGGCCATGAAGGGACAGGCTTGAACATGAAAAGAGGTCAAAGGGACAAGGACCTGGTAACTGAAATGGGATTGGGAGAGAAGGAGGTTTTCTTCTGACTGGGCCTCTTGGGTGAAAAGAAGTGGCCTCATTCACTACAGGTCACAGGAGGAAGAACAGGTTTGTGACTAATAAGGACATCAGCTAGGGTCATGTGTGTGCCTATGAAGTAGGAAGGTAGGGGATGCAGTAGCAGGGGTAGTGCCATGATGAGCTGGTGTAGATCAGTAGCTAAAAGAATGATCTTTGCAGTTGGAGTGGGGAGCCTTGGGCAAGTCCTTTAGACTCCCTTTAGCATCAGTTTCCTCGTCTGTCAAATGAGGCCTCAGAGAAGTGACTGAATTCTAGTCAGGAGGAAAAGACTCTGGTATTCTATCACAAAGCATGGCCACGATGGTTGACAACAAAACATTCTATATTTCAAAATAGCTCCAAGAGAAGTTTATCCTGTTCTTTTTGATGTAGTGGTACTAAAGCTCAAACCCAAGGCCTTGCATAGAACAGAGGTTTTATGAGGGGTTGGGGACTTAGCTCAGTGGAAGAGCACTTGCATAGCAAGTGCAAGGCCTTGAGTTCGGTCCTGAGCTCTGAAAAAAAAAAGAACAGAGGTTTTGTTTGAGTGTTCTCACCACAAAGAAATGATAAATGTCTGAGGTAATGGGTATGCTAAGTAGCATAATTTGAATATTGCACAATAAATACATACATCAAAAGAGTAAATGATAGCCAGGGTACTGGTGGCTCATGCTTGTAATCCTAAGAGGCTGAGATCTGAGGATTAAGGTTCAAAGCTGGCCCAGGTAGGAAAGATTCTTACCTCCAATTAAGAACCACAAAAGCCAGATTGTGCTGTGGCTCAAGTGGTAGAGAGCTAGCCTTGAGTAAGAAAGCTCAGGGACAGTACCCAAGCCCTGAGTTTGTCCCAGGATTGGCACCAAAACATGGTACCCCATCAATATGTACAATTATATGTCAATTAAAATCAAACTATTGGGAGGTAGATATCAAAAGAATCATGTGTTAGAGCAGCTTGAGCCAAAAGTAAGATTTCATCTCCACAAACAAGACAGATGAAGTGGTACATGAGTGTGAGTCCAAGTACCTGAGAGGTATAGGTAAGAGGACTGTGGTATGAGGCTAGCCCCAGGTATAAAATGTAATACGTTATTTGAAAAATCATTAAAACAGAAAGCTGAGAGAGGGCAGTGTGGCAAGGGTGGTGCAGTGCCTGCCTATCAAGTGTGAGCCTCTAAATTCAAACCACAGTATTGCCACAAAGAAATAAGGGGATGAGTATGGTAGTATGTGCCTTTAATCTCAGCTGTGCAGGAGGCAGAGATTAGGAGGTCTGAAGTTTGAGGTGAGCCCTGGCAAAATATTCAGATGCCCAATTTAACAAACAAGATGGGTATGGTGGCATATGAGAGTCGTATGAGAGGTATAGATAGGTAGATGCCCAGTCTAAGGCCAGCCTGAGTAAAAAGCACAAGACAGGATCGGGAAAAATAACTAAAGAAAAATGGACTGGGGATGTGGCTTAAGCAGCGAAACACTTATCTGGCTGCAAGGCTCAGAGTTCAATTCCCAGTACTGAGAAACAAAACACTAAAAATTGCTAGGTATGCTTACATACCCCTGTAATCTCAATACTCAGGAGACTATATAGCAAGACTCTGTGTCAAAAAAAAGTAAAAAACCCCAAACAAACCCCAAGCCCCAAAACTAAAAAGTGAAATAAAAAGGAAGCTTGCATGAACAAAATATCTGGTACACAAGAAGCAGCCCCCCCCCCAAATGTGAATCACCTTACCTAAAACAGCCAGGGAAACCCCTCGATAAAGGGCTAGGAACCCTTCCTGTCGATAAATAGTAGTAAAAGCATGGACAAGCCCCCTGTAAGATGGTTCCAGCATGTTCTGCACGATCAAGCGGGTTTTGATGAGATCTGTAGGATACATCACGATGGTGGACACCATGCCTGCCAGACTCCCTGCCACGGTGGAGCTCCACTGGGAAATGTGGCCCAGGTCATCTGTGAACAGCACAACAAACCTGGGGGAGAAAGGAAGCCCAAAGTCATCAGCTAGGGGTTGTGCAAGTGTTCTACACTACAAATTCTTTCCAGCGTGTACACGGGTTCTACCAAGGGAACTTATAGTATTATATTAGAATGAATGAATACATTTAGCTACTCCGATGTTGGTATGCATGTTAGCTATAAGAGAGTTTCTGTGAGACTATCTCCAATTACCCACTCAAGAACTGGAAGTAGAGTTGTGTCTCAAAGTGGTAGAGTGCTAGCCTTGAGCAAGAGAGCTCAGGGACAGCGCCTTGAGTTTAAGACCCATGACTAACCAAAAAAAATAAAAGAGTCTTACAGATGTTCCTGTGCCCGGGCTGCCTTAAAAATGTGATCCTCACACGTCAGCCTTCCGAGTAGCTAGAATAACAGGCATAAGCCACCAGCGCCTGGCGTGCTTTCTGTTTTTAATTGTTAAAATTTATATATTTTAAATAATTTTTAAAATTTAATTTTATTGTCAAGATGATGTACAGAGGGGTTACAGTTACATACATAAGGCAGTGAGTACATTTCTTGTCAAACTTGTTACCTCCTCCCTCATTTTTCTCCCTCCTTCCCTCCTCCCCAATCCCTTCCCTCCCAAGGTATACAGTTAATTTGCAAGTTATTGTCTTGTAAATATTACTGTTGTATTGGTTCGCCCTTTGTTTTACCATTTTGATGTTCCCTTTCCCTTCCCTAATTCAGATAAATGTATATACAATACCCAGGGTACCAAAATCAAATACAGTGATAACAGGGGCTAAGAAAAACACAAGAAAAAAGAAATAATTTCAAATAATACATTAAAAATAGCAACAATAAAAAACCACTTGTTTCTATATCTTGTAGTTTATTTTGCTTAGCATCATCTCATATGATCATATGTACATAATCACTGAGCTATTATGGCAAATCAAAACAACACTGAAATTCCGCTTCACCACAGTAAGAATGACCATTATCAAGAAAACTAATAACAGATACTGGGGATGTGGCCAAGAGGGAAAAATACTACATTGTTGGTGGGAGTGTAAACTTGTTCAACCAGTATGGGAGGCAGTATGGAGGTTCCTCAAAAGGCTAAACATAGAGCTCCCCTATGACCCAGCAACCCCACTTCTGGGCATCTACCCAAAAGATCACAAACAAGGCCATACTAAATCTACCAGCACAACCATGTTCATTGCAGCATACCATAGCTAAAATATGGAACCAACTTAGATGCCCCTTAGTAGATGAATAGATCAAGAAAATGTGGTATATATACACAGTGGAATTCTATGCTTCTATCAGAAAGAATGACATTGCTCCAATTGTAAGGAAATGGAAAGACTAGGAAAAAATCATACTAAGTGAAGTGAGCCAGACCCAAAGAAACATAGACTCTGTACTTTCCCTCATCGGTAATAACTAGTGCTTCCCTTTTTTATTTGCACATCTGCGTTTCTAGCCTAACGTGTCTGTAGGCTGGAAATGCACAAAAGCACTTACAAATATCACATTGAGATGTACCTTTTTAGACCTGTTGAAACTTAAAAGGAATGCTATTTCTTGAAGTAATTAGTTTGAACATCCTAAGAATTGAGCTTAAAAAATGTATTGGTTTCAGCCAATTGGATAACTACCTATTCAGTATTGAAATATCCAGAAAACAATATATGATCCAAAGACAGATAGACATATAGATCCATGTGAATATATATATATATCTTTGGCAAAGGGGAGAGGGAATGTGAATGAGGATGAAGAGAACAGCTTTATACATACTGTTTTACATTTAAGGAAGTCAGGTAGGAAGTTGGGTTCCAGTGGCTCATGCCTATAATCCTAGCTACTTAGGAGGCTGGGATCTGTAGACTGTGGTTTGAAGTCAGCCAGGGCAGGAAAACCAGTGAGACTCTTATCTCCAAATAACCAATGGAAGTGGAGCTGTACTCAAGTGGTATGGGGCTAACCTTGAGCAAAAAAAGTGAAAGGACCGTGCCCAGACCCTGAGTCAAGTCCCAGGACACACACACACACACACACACACACACACACACACACACACACACGCACACGCACACGCACACGCACACGCACACGCACACACAGCACCTCTTTTTTTTTTTTGCCAGTCCTGGGGCTTGAACTCAGGGCCTGAGCACTGTCTCTAGCTTTGTTGTTGTTGTTGTTGTTGTTGTTGTTGTTTTGCTCAAGGCTAGCACTCTACCACTTGAGCCACAGCGCCACTTCTGGCTTTTTCTATATATGTGGTGCTGAGGAATTGAACCTAGGGCTTCATGTATACGAGGTGAGCACTCTACCACTAACTAGGCCGTGTTCCCAGCCCCAGCACCTCTCTTTCAAGGTGTAGCAGTCTTGACTTCATTTTGCCAACCTGCCTTTATGGTCAAATGAAATAATCATATGCGTTTAAGTAGCTCTTTTAAAGATACAAGTAAGAAGTTATAGGTGTGGCTCAGAAGGGCTCTGGTTTTGATCCCTAGCATCCATCTTCCCAACAATAAAAAAGAAAGATAAAGATACAGGCAATGAAAGCTGGCATTCAAGGCTGGGGGCAGAAAGCCTGCCTGGTAAACAGGAAGCTCTGAGTTCAAACCCCAGACTCTGTTCCTAAAGTTAGCATTCACGAATGTATCATTTACTTAGTGTTACTGCCCAAATACCTCTTCTCTTCTCTCTACTGGTCAGTGAAGTGGGAGGTGCAGGGGAGACAGGTAGTGGCACACCCATCTAATCATAGGAACCTGAAATGCAGAAGCTCCGGCTTTCTTTTTTCCCAGCCTTATTCCCCACCCCACAGGCTACTTCTAGGACACTGGTTAGCTCTTTACCTATTTATTAAACATCTATAATGTGCCAGATAGTGCTAGCTGACAGTACAGATCATAAAAGAGATTTCAACAGTCCTGATGAGGCGATGACTAATAGAGACAACTATGGGGAAATAAACCCCTGGTACCCTGAATGATTTGAACTACATAGGGAAACACTATCTTTTATCAGTCTGACTTATGAAGTAGTCTTACTATCAAATATACAAAATTAAAGAGAAGAATAGAAAGACTTTTCTTCTCAGACTCCTACCATGGGATACAGGCATCAGAGCCCTGATCTTCCCATCTTCCCTCAGGGTTGCAGTTAGCTTAGGCAACCCTGACAGGCCACCAGTGATGTCAAACAGGTCCCTACTCCTTAAACTCTTGTCTGATTGGCTAGGGCAGCTGCGTTCATGTTTCTGCCCTTCCTTCCACCCCCTCATACAGGCACTGAAGCTTTTTCTATCAAGACTGGATGATCTAGTGAACTGCAGTAAATCCTTCCTTTCAGCCAGCACAGATTCTCCACACCCTGGAAACACGTGATTAGAACTGCTAACATGTCAGCCTAGGATAGGCTAGCAGCCAATGCAGCCAAACAAGCTCACTGAGTGGTTATGCAATGAGGAAATGGTGTTGGTCCTCAACAATGCACAGCCTCAATGACTGAATAGACAAAACAAAACAAAACAAAACAAAACAAAACACCCAAAAACCAAAAAACGGTGGACTGAAGTTGGGAGAAGGATCTGATGCATTTGAATGCCATCCATTGAGGCAGCTCTTATTTGCTTCTGACAAGAACCCCAAGTGGTTTGTTTCAATCATAAATCCATGTGAGCAGACATTTCAGCAGTACACTGATGGACAGGGCCCTAGACCCAGATTCAGGTTCTACCTCTGTCACTGCATTCTGTGGACAAGGGCTTTAACCAGTCTAATCTGTGGACTTGCTACCTGGTTACACTTCTTCCAACCCATGACTAGAAAGTCCTCTTACTCCCCACCACCTGTTTTGACCATATACATGGTCAGAAGAGAGTGGAAATGTATCAGTCTAAAGACGGACCATCTTTTTTTTTTTTTTTTTTTGCCAGTCCTGAGGCTTGAACTCAGGGCCTGGGCTCTGTCCCTGAGCCTCTCTGTGCTCAAAGCTAGTGCTCTACCACTTGAGCCACAGCACTGCTTCCAGCTTTTTCTGTTTATGTGGTACTGAGGAATTGAACCCAGGGCTTCATGCATTGCTAGGCAAGCACTCTACCACTAAGCCACATTCCCAGCCCTCAAAGGTATCATCTTTAAGTAGGAAGAGTAGCCTCATAATTAATTACCCACTATGCCTTTCTGTCTCACTATTCCTCATCATTCACCAAAATACATGCGGTTTTCAGGAAGAAAATAATTGTGTAAAAAACCAAAATATTGCCAGGTGCTGGTGGCTCACACCTGTAATCCTAGCTACTCAGGGGGATGAGAGCTGAGGATTATGGTTCAAAGCCAGCCCGGGCAGGAAAGTCCGGGAGACTCTTATCTCCAATTGAACACCAGATAACCGGAAGTGGAGCTGTGGCTCTTTCAGACAGTACCCAAGCCCTGAGTTCAAGCCCTATGACTGACAAAAAAGTAAGCATACTAAACTATGTTTAGAAAAGATTTTCACATAAATGATGATTTTAAAACTAGACTCTACAGTATTTTTCTTTCAAAAAACCCAAGTAAGATCCTCTTTTCTCACTGGCACCAACCCATTTCAGGTGCCTATGGCTGCCAGGTGCACTAACGCTACAGGTTCCTAACTAGTCCGGCCACCAGCACTCTACCTTCTCTCTGCCATCATATGACAATCCTTCCCTGTGAAACATTTTAATCACAGGACTGCCTTCTCCTCTGCCTGAAAGTTTCCCACAGCCGCCTTTGAATACCAAGCCAAAATTAAAATCCTTAATCCAATCCTCCAAGATCTTATTGGGCCCTGCCTTTTCTGGCTTGCATTTCCAGTCTTGCTGCATGCCTTTCTTCCTCCATCTTTGTTGACATTGAACTATCTCACCATTTTTGTCCAACAGACTACTGCTTTTTTCCCCCAAAGCCAACTCAGATGTTTGTTTTCTTCCCTTGTGAATCTTTACATATTTTCTTCCCCTCTCCCACCTGAGGTATATTATTTCTTTCTTGCTTTCTTTTTATTTTTGCCAGTAATGGGGCTTGAACTCTGGGCCTGGGCCCTGTCTTTAAGCTTTTGTGCTCATCGCTAGGACTGTACTGCTTGAAGCACAGCTCAACTTGCAGCTTTTTGTGGTAAATTGGAAATAAGAGACTAATGTACTTTCTGAACTTCAATCCTCATATCTCAGTCTCCAGAGTAGCTAAAATTATAGGGGTGATCCACTGGTGATTGGCTGAAGTATACTTTTTTTTGTTCATCATAGGGCTTGAATTCAGGGCCTAGGCACTGTCCCTGAGCATTTTCACTCAACACTAGCACTCTACCACTTTGAGCCACAGTGCCAGTTCTGGTTTTCTGGTGGTTAATTGGAACTAAAAGTCTCACAGACTTTCCTGCCCAGGCTGGCTTTAAACTGTGATCCTCAGATCTCAGTCTCCTGAGTAGCTAGGATTACAGGTGTGAGCCACCAGCACTGGCTTTGAAGCATACATTTCTATGACACTTTATCCATGGCAATCACATGCCACTGTATGTGTTTTAGTTATGGAATAAGTACACTGTTCTTATTCTTCTATTACTCTGGGGCAGAGGGACTGTGACACATTCATCTTTGTACTGTCCCTGGCATCATGCACATGGTACTTCATGAACTATATTAACATCAAATGAATGCAGAGTGAAAGGTGGCCTGAGATCACAAAATCAGCACAAGATCTTGAGTCAGAAAGCCATGTGATGGTACTGAGCTGTGTCATTGATGAGTGGTAGATCAGGCTGAGCCCAATTCTACATGTGTGAAATGGGCATAACATTTCCTGCCCTATGGAACTCTGAAGGTCACAGGCAGAAGGAGGAAACATCAAATGATGTAAATACAGGAGGCCGTTGATGAAAAAGCCATAGTGGCCCCTGCTCCTTGTTAAACATTCTCTCTTGTCCAAAGGAAGATTAGCAAACCACTTTGTGGAAGAGGGTGAAATAGGGAGAAACTGAGTTGCTAAAACTCAGAAGGGGCTGTGTATGGTGTGGCATATGCCCCCAAATCCCAGCTACTCAGGAGGCAGAGGTAGGAGGATCATGGTCTGACATCTGTCTGGGCAAAAGTTCAAGACCCTATCTGAAAAATAACTAAAACAAAAAGGGGTAGAGTTATGATTTGAGTGGTACAGTGCCTACCTGGCAATCATGAGGCCCTGAGTTCAAACCCCGGTCCTGATAAAAAAAAAAGTGAATAATTGTAGAAGAGAATGATTTGCAGACTTCAGGACAGATCTTGCTGAAGGGTAGGGGGAGTGGGAAAGGAAGAGAGCATTGATAGAAATGCTACACGATCCTACCAACCATGATTGTATCCAAAGAGCAAAACAAGAAAATTCTCCCAGAGGATTTTGGCTTCTCACCTGCCAGGTGAGCTTTGAAAGTTCTGTCCTCCTAAGTGACAGGGTTAATGCAAAATCCTTGCTTAGCATTCTTGAAGCCCTGGGTTTCAGCCCCTGCACTTAAAAAAAAAAGACATAGTGGTGACCAGTTCTCCCTCAGAGCCACATCCAGCCTTTTCATTATTATTATTAATTACTATTTATTATTATGATGATTACTATTATTTTGTATTGGGGCTTGAACACAGGGTGTTTTGCTTGACTTTTTTGCCCATGGCTGATGTTCCACCACTTAAGCCATGTATCCAGCCTGGCATTTTGCTGATTAATTGGAATCTCTTGGACTTTTCTGCCCAGGATGATTTGAAACTTAACTCCTCTAGATTTCAGGCCCCAGAGTAGCTAGTATTACAGGCATGACCCACAGGCATCTAGCTAAACGTTTTTTTTCTTTTCTTAGTGGTAGTAGGGTTTCAATTCTAGTCTTGTCCCATGCTAGACAGGCAGTCTGATCTCTGAGTCATATCTCAAGCTCAAGGCCAGACTTCCAAGTTGGCTTGTTTTTTGCTTTTTCCTGGTTAATTGGAGATGATTGTTACAGATCTGTTTGCTTGTCCTTGAACTATGATCCTCCGATCTTAGCGTCCTTAGTAGCTAGGATTAGAGGCCTGAGCCACAGGCACCCAGCTACGTTTTCTTTTTTTCCTAAGGCTTTCTTTCCCAGCAGCAGTGCAAATGTCTCTGGGTCCCCAAAAGCTTTCATACTCATCAGCTATTTGCCATGTTTAGGTATTTTCTTAAGGAACAGCTGTTGATGTGTGTGTGTTGGGGGGGGGGTCAGAGAATAAAATAAGGCCAGTGGGCAGCTAAGGATGGAAGGAAACATTAGGCTCAGGAGATAGCTCCATGCCACAGCCTCTGTCAGACCATACCAGGCAAGTTTTGTGCGGCTGGGTTTGAGGGTACATTGCCTGAGGCAATGTGACTGGTCCCCATTCCTCTGCTGACCACTTGTTTTGGGGCCACTGGTCATGGAGACACACCTTCAGCAGGGTATCTCCTAAGCTAGCCAAAGGGAAAAAATCCCCAGTTTTTGGATGGTGCAAATAGAAGGTCAGTAGTCAACTCTCTAGAGACTTCCTTCTTCCAGTCCCCAACATCTCCATTTTGCCTTTCACTTTCTCCCCAGGGTCCAATCCCCAGAGCCTCAAGATGCCACCAGGAGCATGCAGAAAGCTTTGCACTTGCCACTCGGTGTGTGTGTGTGTGTGTGTGTGTGCGCGTGTGTGTGTATCTCACGTGTGGCTCTGAGAAGACCCCCTTCCCCTCATGTGATCCGGAAGAGGGGATGGTGTGTCATGACAAGACCCCTTGGCCCCTCCCGCCGACCCTTACTTGCGGTAGGCGGCGAGTTGCACGGTGCTGCAGGGGACGAGGCGCAGGCAGGCGACCGCGTTCCCCTTCCACAAGGCCCGGAGCCCCTCGGCTTGCCACACGAGACGCGCGGTGGCCCACGGGGCATAGGCGTGGCCTCGCCAGACGCTGACCTGGGCCAGCACAGTGGCCAGCTCCAGGGGCGCGGTGAGGGTGAGGCTCAGCGCCCCTGCCAGCCCCGCGCACAGCAGCCGCTGGCTGCCCGTCAGTCGGTTGTCCCGCCTCCACGTAGCCATCGTGGCCCGGCCAGGGGCCCGGGCGAGTGCGCGGCCCGAGCCCTGCCGCTCGCCGGCTACCGGCGGAGGGTTGGGCCAGGCCCCGCCCGTTGTGGGCCGGACCTGCAGGAGCAACTCCGAGCCCAGTTCACGCCCGCCCCGCGCCTGGGCCAAGGGCGGGTCTAGGAAGACATCCAGGGGTCTGAGGCCTGGTTCAGGGAAAGTCTCTTTGGCCTTCCAAGGGTGAGGCTCGATCTTCCACCTGCCCTGAAGAATGCCCCCTCCCACCCCACCACCCCCAGGCCTAGCTAGCTAGGCGGTTCCCAAGGATCCAGACATTGCTTCTCTTCCTGTTTGCCTCCTTCACACTCCACCTGGCCCTGCTCCTGCTTCCCGCACACCTACAACCCCCTCCCCCCACCCTTGTGCTTAAAGAAAAAGCGGGGCTGGGCACTTGTCGCTCACCTCCTAGTTGCTCAGGATGCTGAGATTTGAGGATCCAGGTTTGGAGCTCGCCCAGGCAGAAAGATCCATGAGACTCGAATCTCCAATGAACCACCAAAAAGCCAAAAGTGAAGCTTTGGCTCAAGTGGTAGAGCACCAATCATGAGTGAATTAAGCCCTGTGAAACTAGGAGACCCTGAGTTCAAGTCCCAGTACCACAATAAAAAAGTACTGGAAGATTGTGCAAGTGCAGAATGCATGACCTTTGATAACAAGCACAGCTGCCACCTATTAGATAAGAGTCTCCCACTTTCCTGCCAATGACACCTGGCTTATGCCCTTAATCCTAGCTACTCTGACATCTGAGGATAACGTTTTTTTGTTTTTGTTTTTGTTTTTTTTTGCCAGTCCTGGGTTTGGACTCAGGGCCTGAGCACTGCCCCTGGCTTCTTTTTGCTCAAGGCTAGCACTCTGCCACTTGAGCCACAGCGCCACTTCTGGCCATTTTCTATATATGTGGTGCTGGGGAATTGAACCCAGGGCTTCATGTATACAAGGCAAGCACTCTTGCCACTAGGCCATATTCCCAGCCGAGGATCATGCTTTGAAGCCAGCCTAGGTAGGCAAGAAAGTCTGTAAGACTTTTATCTCCAATTAGCCACCAAAAAGCCAGAAGTGGAACTGTGGCTCAAGTGATAGATTGCTACCATTGGCCACAAAAAGCCGAAAGTGGTGTTGTGCCTCAAGAGGTAGAGTGCTAGCTTTGAGTAAAAAGAAGCTAGGGACAGTGCTTAGGCTGTGAGTCCAAGCCCCAAGATTGGCAATTTTTTTTAAAGTTCAGGAATTCCAGTGCTCAGGCCTGAGTGTAAGTGCCAAGACTGGCACACACACACACACACACACACACACACACACACACACACACAAATGGCTTTACATATATCCCCTCAGTAAATCCTCAGAACACTGTGTAATACATATGACCTCATTTGCAGAGGCTGTAGGCGTGAACATTAGAACTAATATGTTTTAAAATCCTTGACTCCACAGCTTCGTAGCTGTGTAACTTTGGGGGAAGTTGCTCAATCTCTTTGTGCCTCAGTTTCTTCATGTGTAAGATGGAGATAATAGTTTCCTCCTCCTAAATGTTTTTTTCAAATATTTAAGTGAGCAATTATCAGCACAAGATAGATGTTAGTTATGCTTAGATATTACTTTATAGAAGACATTTATATTTTATAGACATTAAGACACAAGGGATAATGACTTGCACAAAGACACGTAAGCACTACAGTGTAGAGATAGGATTCAAATCTAGGCCAAGTATCTGCCACCATCCACTAGGACTGCTAAGTGCAACTTGAGTGGGGACATTTTCAATAGTTCTTTTAGCTAAGAGGAAAAGTGGTAAAGAAGGGCTAAGAGCAACTTGACCAGAATACAAGAAACATTTTAATTTTTTTAACATTTCAACTTTATTTCTGTCTGTATTTTTAAAATGACAATGCCCTTAATAATAATTATAAGAAAAGAAACAGCAGACTGTGAATGTAAGCAAGATGTCCCAGGCACAGGAGCTTTGAGAGTTGCCTCTTATTTTCTACCCCACAATAATAGAAACCTTTTCTTAGGGGTATGTGTATTTAATTGACATATAATAATAGCATATATTAATGGAAAAAAGGTTTTTTTGTTTCCCTTTTTCTTTTGTTTCTTCACTTATCTGTCTTTGGGGGGCAAGGGGACACAGAAAAGGAGGGAAAAGGGTGAATAAATGTAGCAGTGGTGCTCACTAGACACTGTTGAACATGAAATCACAACTTGTGGATGGGTACAGGAAAAACTGGAAGAATAATCCATGGAGGCACAACTTAAGGTGGGAAGTGGTTTTATTTACAACCTAAAACCCAGAACCAAAACAGATCTCCACCTCTAAATGCTGGCCCATGACTGGGCTAGTTATCCAGAACCCAGAACTGAGACCTGAACTCCAAACCTCCATTCCTTAACTTCCAACCGCCTCAACCTCCAACCCCCAGAGGAGCGAGCTTCTTTCTGTCTCTCCTTCCTGCAGGCCTTGCCTCTCCTCAGGCCCCAAGCCTCGGGCCTCCACACAGGCCTTAGGCTTCTCTACTGGATTTAGGCCTCAGGCCTCTCCTCAGACCTCAGGCCTCAAACCTCTCCACAACTGTCAGGCTCCAGACTTCTCTACAGGCCTCAGGCTCCAGCTCCTGTGCAGGATGGGCTCTGCTCAGCTCCCTTCCTCCGCAGGCCTCACGCTCCTCTCCTCCAATAGATTCAGCTCCGCTCTCAGGAGGTCTCAGCTCTCTGGTCTCCATGGGCCTTGGCTCTCAGCCGGCCTATGCTCCATAGGCCTCTCCTCTCCACCTACCTGGAGCTCGGCTGCTTCAGTGTCCGTTCTCTGCAGACCTGTACTCGGGCCTCCATGGGCCACTCATCTGGACTTGGGCCTCTCCTTGCCTCACTGGTCAGGACTTGGGCCTCTCCTGTTAGCAGGCCCAGGGTCTTGGGCCTCTCCGAACCACAGGCCAGGGTCTTGGGCCTCTCCTGTCAATAAGCCTGGTACTTGGGCCTCTTCTGTATGCAGGCACGAGCTCTCCTCAGGCCTGAGCAGAGCTCTGGCACTTCTCAGCTTCACAAGGCACCTCTTGGTGCCTTGCTTTCTCTGTATCTCTCCTCCTCCTTTTTCAGAAATCCTACCTTCTAATATGGTGTGATATTTGGATACTTATACAGCAGGTATAATGGTCAGAGTAATTAGCATGTCTATCACCTCAAACATTGATAATGATTTATTGTATATTTCAAGGCAGTTGAAAGGATTTTGAAAGTTTCTAATAGAAAGAAGCAGAGGAAACTTTTCCAAAAGCTATTATAGGATTTTAATTGGGAGAACTTGTTCTAGTTATAGAAATGTTGCTCTATTCTCAGAACTTGAGAAATGCTTGTTTTTGTTTGTCTGTTTTGTTTTGTGCAGTGCTTGAGATGAAACCCAGGGCCTCACACATGCTATGCAAACTCACTACCACTGAGCAATGTTCATGCTTTGCTACAATGTTAATTTCATGGCTGTGGACAACTGGAGAATGTAGATATGTGATTCTGAAGATCATAGGACAGGAGAACTTTAGAGAGCTTGAATTGGAATATAGGAGCAAAATAGGGAAACTTTCAGTTCCAGAAACATGTTGCCAACATGACTGGATCCTAGAATTCCTTCAGTGGTTTGTCCTGG
Organism: Perognathus longimembris pacificus; assembly: GCF_023159225.1. Classification (NCBI taxonomy): domain Eukaryota; kingdom Metazoa; phylum Chordata; class Mammalia; order Rodentia; family Heteromyidae; genus Perognathus; species Perognathus longimembris. The sequence goes on from NC_063188.1 coordinate 25,213,557, forward strand.
GATGGGAGCTGCTGCTGCCATACTCTGTTCTGTGCAGACTGGCTCTGATGTCAGCTTCCTGAGTTGTTACAATTATAGATGTGATCCATTGACATCTGGTTCATCTTATGGTTTTGTTCTGGCAGTGGAATGTGTGTGGGATCAATATTGCCATTTCCCGACCTGGCTCATATAATATCCCTCATAGGGCTTTCTGCTCAATCTCTCCACCATTGGTGCAGCAGCAAAGGATTCTGAAATGATAATGTATTTTAAGGAACCTAGATTCCTGAGTTCATCACTCAGAGAATGATCATCCTGGAGTGTTTCTCAGATAAGAATCATTTCATGGGACTTTGTATGAATGTGAAACAAACCTTTGGTTAATCCAGTGAAATTTCAGGGTTTCATTACCACAACAGACTAGTCTACCTGGACTAAAATGTCTAAAATACTGCTTCTCTCTCTACTTGAGTTAGATATGAAAATTATGAGAAACTGAATGCTTATCAATTACATTAAGGGCTTTTAAAACTCACTTTCGGGGCTGGGAATATGGCCTAGTGGCAAGAGTGCTTGCCTCATGTACATGAAGCCCTGGGTTCGATTCCCCAGCAGCACATATACAGAAAAAGGCCAGAAGTGACACTGTGGCTCAAGTGGCAGAGTGCTAGCATTGAGCAAAAGGAAGCCAGGGACAGTGCTCAGGCCCTGCAGGACTCCAAGCCCCAGGACTGGCAAAACAACAACAACAAACAAACAAACAAACACCCCCCTCCAAAAAAAAACTTACTTTCATGATGAGATGAATGACCAGGGGCTGGGGATATGGCCTAGTGGCAAGAGAGCTTGCCTCGTATACATGAGGCCCTGGGTTCGATTCCCCAGCACCACATATACAGAAAACGGCCAGAAGTGGCGCTGTGGCTCAAGTGGCAGAGTGCTAGCCTTGAGCAAAAAGGAAGCCAGGGACGGTGCTCAGGCCCTGAGTCCAAGGCCCAGGACTGGCCAAAAAAAAAAAAAAAAAAAAAGAGAGAGAGAGAGATGAATGACCATTATAAATAAAAATACTTTCACTCAAGGAAGTCACTGACACTCATGAAAAATCATCACTTGACTGACTTTCCAGCAAAATCATTTGTCTTTATGCAGCAAAACCTTTCAATATGAATGATCATAAGCATAATTTGGGTTGATGTGGAACAGACCAAATTTAGGCTTGCATGACAAGGCTTATCAGTGTTTTACTGTACAAGAAGAAAACTGGATGCAATGGTTGCTAAAATATAGCTGTAGCACACATAGTTTGAAGGAGATTGTGGGTCTGGGGAAATAAATGCTTTTTATTGTCTGAATTACCTAGATGTGAATTCCATTGAAGAACTTGCTGAAAACATTTTGATCATAATGAAGAGACTCTTGAAATACTTGATTAAGTACCTTATAAAGAATGTCCTCAAAGTGGATGGCAGTGGTGAGTGGCAATTCCTGTCAATTTGGGCTCTTCAGGAAACAAAGACTAACATGGAGTCTGGAATGTAAGATGCTAATTGGGGATAATGCCTGTGAAAGGTGAAGGGCCTGGAGAAAGAACTCTTTCTTCCCCAGAGCAGGTAAACGCTCTAGACTACAATGCAGACCTAACATACATGGGAGGAAAAGGTAAGAAGCAGTCTATGTTAGATACAATGGATTTTGACTGTGAGGCAGAGGTGACAAAGTCTTGGTCAACACAATGGGGAGTGCTGGAGGAAAGACAGACCTTCACAAGAATCTCATATGGGACAGAAATAGTGTTGCCACCATTACCATACCATACTCGGTCATTGGCTTGGCACTGGTCAGAGAAAATATTGTCATACAAAGAAGACTGGTGCTGTGGCTTGAGGTGGTTAATTAACTGCTTATATACATGGCAAATTCTTACATATATTCTTATATATATGCACATATACATATAAATATATGTATATATACACATACACATATGCATACAAATGTATATATATATATGAAATATATATTGCCATAGTGTGGGTTGAACCCAGGTTCTTGTGCATACTAGGCAAATGTTCTACCTCTGACTACACCAGGCCCATGGCAGTCTTTCTTGAAGAGACAGCTGAATTGTGCACTTTGATGCCTGCTACACTCTCTCACTTTGTGGTGAATAAATCAGTTTCCTTAAACATGTTCCTGTGGACCTCACTGAGGGGAAAGGTAAACAGAAAGTTGTTAGGCAGACCCACAGCCCAGTTTTCTGCTGAGTCTCAGGCCTCCTCTGTTTTCATCTTCTCCACTACTCAGTTTATCTTCATACTGATCTTTTGTGTACTTGATCTATCAATTATTGACAGAACAGTGTTGATATCTTTAATGATAATAATAGTAAATCTTTCTGTTTCTCCTTCAAAGTTGATCCATCTTCATTTATTGATGTTCTGTTATTAGGTATATGCATATTTATAGCTGTACTGTTTTCTTGAGAAGTGACACTTTAGTCATTATATCTTCCTGTTGGGAAGATGATTCTATATAGAGCTGTCTGGCTTGGTATTTTGACAGTATATGGGAGGACAATAGCACATCTCAATAAAATATTAATAAGTTAGATGATAGGTCAGCTAAGGTCATTCCATTGCTCTATGGGTCTGGATACTTAGGAATGGCATGGGATGTGACCATGCCCAGACTTAAAGAAGGCACTGACTCTCATAAGGAAAAGTTATCACTTGACAACTAAGCCCCCATCCTTCCCTCTATGAAAAGTTGGATCTCATGGTGTGCACCATGCATCTTTAAGCTTCAGTACAGTGGTACTGAATGTGGATTTGTGGGCAGGAAAGCCAAAGCCACACTCAGAAAAAAAGTCCATTCTTGTGAGAACAAATTGATGGCCATTCTAGGATGGAAGAGGTCCCATTCTGCCCACTGCTACTCATGATTCCAATTCTGTGATTGCTTCTATTACCATCCACTCTCCCTGAAGAGGAGAACTACAATGAAGTTCTGAGTGATGTTCATAATCCTCATGGCCATGACAAATGGTAGGTATCTCTTCAGGCCTCTTCAGTGAATCATAATCCACTGGATCTTCTGGCTTCACACGTCCCTTGCACAAGCTCTCCTCTCTGAAACCTGAGTCTGATTCTCCATGCTACTTTCCATGCATTGGATGTGCTTGGGGACGGAGTCACTGCTGTTCACTCATCAGTAGCTGCAGAATAAATACTGGTGTCTATCTACTGATATAGTAGAGACTCTAGGACAAGCAAAAAAAGTCAGGGAGAGAAGAAAGAGTTCAGTTCTGGCACGCTTAAGGTGGAATCTTCGAAATCATTAGACCAGAAATTAAATATTTAAGTTTAGAGCTCAGAGGAAAGGTCAGGGCTGCAGATAGAAATTTGAAACCATGCAAATGGAAAGGATTAGTGAGGGAGTGAGTGGGGCTGGCGGTAACAGGGCCAACAACAGAGTTCTGGGCTTTCTGACATTTAGGGATTAGACTTTGCCTGACTGCACTGTAGTCTGAGACTCTCTGTTCCTCATTATGCTGCCTTCACCCCTTCTGTTCATACCTGTCAAATCTGTATCATGGTCTAAGGCATTTCTTACCCATCCTCTCACTAAAGCCTCTTACTCTCCTGACTCAGCCTCAGTGCCTGCTTCCCAAATGATCTGAACTGATACAAGTGATACTGGGACTGGTCTGTGAGAGCAAGGCTATGCTTCAGCATTGACACTGCATTATAGACTGAAATGAAGACTTTATCCCAGGTAAAGGCTGTATGGGCCACAGATAATCAAATGGTAGCCCACTCACTAAAGCTTTCACTGTTAGTGTCTTTGGAGGATTTTCCCAGTAAAAGAAAATGCCCTGGCAGGCACTATGGAAAGCAGAAGTGGCTATCTCTGCCACAAGGATGCTGGCTGATCCCCTATGGAGTAACAATAAAAGTACTGAGGGCAATTGACAAGGGAACATGAAGTGTGGATGCTATAAGTCTTTGGTTCCTCACAGAGAGGTCCTCTTCTTCAACGGGGGTGCAGAAGAAGCTAAAGATGAAACTCAGCTTCCAAGAGTGACCCAGCTTCCAAGAGGACTCAGTGCTCATCTAAGTCGTCTATTATGCTAATTGGGCAAATCTAGGCTCCTGTAACATTGGAATAGTTAAGTGGCAGAATCAATTCACCTATGCCTGATCACTGTCTTCCCCTTTGTGGTAAGGCAGTAAAAAGTTCTCTTCCTATAGGGTAATAAGCTTTCCTTCTACCTATTCTTATCAATACAAAACCAATAACTAGAGTAATTTAGGCTAGAACCTAACAGGGAATGTATTTGGACAATAAATAAAATATATAAACAGAATCAATAACAAAAGCATCATAATTATTTCAATAGATGGAGGTTTCATCTGAGTTTAAATTATACTACAGAGTCCTAATAACAAAAGCAGCATGGTAGTGGCATAAAAGCATGGACATGGGCTAATGGAATAGAGGACAAGAAATTAATTCATACAGCTACAGCTATCAAGTTGTCTCCAAAGATATTATTCCATAAAACTATTTTTAAAAACATACATTGGAGAGAAGACAGCCTCTTTGATAAATTGTACTTGGAAAGCTGGATAGTCCCACATAGAAGACTGAAACTAGATTACTATCTTTCGTCCTGTACAAAACTCAGAACAAAATGGATCAAAGACCTTAACTGAACACTTGAAGGCTTGAAACTACTAGAACATGCAATAGGTATGTCTTATTGTAGAAGTTCTCGCAATGACCCAATTAAGGAACTACTCCAGGTGCCCATCAGTGATTATATGGATAAAATAAGAGTGGAATTACACTATGGCATTTATTCATCCATAAAGAAGAATAATATTATGTCACTTGCAGGAAAATGGATACTTGTGAAGTTAAATGAAATAAGCCAGTTTCAGAAGGATGAATGCACCAGGTTTTCTCTAGTATACAGAATCTAAATGTCAAGAAAGGATATAAATATAAGAAGAAAGAGTACTTGGGAATAAGGAATTCAGCAGGAAATGGGAGGAGTCATAAAGAGGGATATTGTAGAATATGATTGAAATAAATTGTATACATGTATGGGAAAGGGTTATAATTAAACCCAGAAGAACAAAAGGCACATATTTTCTCTCATATGTGGAATTTAAACCTAATAGAACATGATTGTAATTGTGGCACTGTTTGGGAGAATGAGCTCACATGCTTTCTCTTACATGTGGAAAGTAGACCTAAAAGATAAACATACATATAAATACATGAATGATTACAGATACATATAAAGAGAGAAAACATCTTAGTAATTGTAAGACTGAAGGGATTTGAGGGCGAGGGAAAGAAATTTTGTAAAAATGAAAGAGGGTGAATAATATTGAAATACACTGTTATCTGTGTATAAAGCTGACATAACAAAACTCACAGAAAGCTGTTGAATAATAGAGATAGGGGAAATGGGGAAACAAGCAATAAAGTGTTAACCTGGCTGCAAAATAATATATGCATTTGTAGAATATCATAATGATACTCTTCTGAACAATTAATACAAACTAAAAATTTTTAAGATAGTTAAAATGGAGATTAGAGGAGGAGGAATAATAAAGAGCAATGGGGTGAGTAATTAAAGTCTATTATATGCATGTGTGAAAATATTACAATGAAGCCCTTCATTTACACAGTTCACATTCACTAATAAAAATAAACAAGTAAAAATGGGCAATAGACCATAATAGATATTGCTCAAAAAGACATATAAATGGCTAACAGACCTATGAAATTGCTCATTATCGTTAATCATCAGGGAAATGCAAATCAAAATCACAATGAGATATCATCTTGTACCTATTAACATGCTGTTATCCTAAAGATAGAAAATAATCAATGCTGGGGAGGCAGAGGGGATTTGATAAGTACAGAGTGGTCATCTGTGTTGATCACAACTAGAAAGTCAAGTAACTTAAGACCAAAAAATGTCTATTATGACTCAGTTATAGGGGAGTGATTGCTTGTCTTACCAAGAGCATTTGCTACAAAATGGTGATGGTGGAATTCAGCCTAGTGCTGGAGAAATCAGAGCTGGAAGAAATAGAGACCATTTCACATGTCTGCAAAGCACCTGACACCTAGAAGGTTCTCAATCCATGCCATTTTCCTCTCTCCTCTCTAGATATTATGATATTGCATAATTGCAATAGTGTTACTTGCTAAAACTCTAGGTTAAAGATATGTTAACAAATTAAAAAATACCATACATTGCTAAATATTTATTATCCCTTTGCTATCAAATTTCTTAAGGTACAACATTAAATTCAAATATTAATGAGGAAAACAGCTGGTACTGAATATTAAAGCTCCAAGAGGAACATGTTAATGAATCATTTTAAAAACTGGACAGCTTCATGCTTAATCTGCTGAAGAAATAGGAACATATTTTTTTCAGTTATTATTTCAGAAAATGAACATAAATCTCAGGTTAGTCTGCTCTCAAAATGGAAATGACCATCTGGTCTACTCAGAAGGCTGAGATCTGAGGATAGTAGTTTGAAGTTAACCTAGGCAGGAAAGTCCATGAGACTCTTACCTCCAATTAACCACCAGAAAGCCAGAAGTGGCGCTGTGGCTCAAGTGTAGAGCACTAGCCTTGAGCTGAAGCGCTCAGGGACAGCGCCCAGGCCCAGAGTTTAAGCCCCACAAACAAGCAAAAAAAGTAAGGCACACATCTGGGAGCTGGTGAGTCATGCCTGTAATCCTAGTTACTCAGGAGATTGAGATCTGAGGATTGTTGTAGGGAGTACAGCTGACACCATCTTGACTAGGGAAAACATGGTAGGAAATGTTGGGGGGAGAAGAGCTGACTCCATCTTGATTATTAGGTCAACCTGATCCCAAAATTCTGCTTCTGTAAATGGCTTAATTTATTTGTTGTTTGCTCTACCCTGTGCCGTCAACCCCTTACATCTGTGCTGCGCTTTTACCTTTATAAACCCCCACTTGAGGACTGCTCGGGGTCACGGTGGCAGCTCCCAAGTCTACACTGTGTCCCTGGCCGGTCAGCCTGCTTTTCACTGTCACAGTTTCAGCTCCTGAGTCTGTGCTGCATCCCCGGCCGATCAGTTCACTTTTTGCTTCCCCAGTAAATCCATCTTTTTGCTTGAGACTGTCTCTGAGTGGTGGACTCTTGGAGGGACGGGGAATCTCCTCCCCAAACCCTGTAACAAGATCATGGGTTAAAGCCAACCAGGGCAGGAAAGGCCATGAGGCTCTTATGTCCAATTAACTACCTAAAATTCCGAAGTGGAGCTGTGGCTCAACGTGATAGAGTGCTAGCCATGAGTAAAGAGCTCAGGGACAAAGCCCAGGCCCTGAGTTTAAGCCTCATGACTGACCAAAAAGAAAGAAAGGAAGGTAGGAAGAAAAGAAAAGAGAGAGGGGGGGAGGGAAGGAGGGAGGGAGGGAGGGAAAACCTAGTATATAAAGAAAAAATGCTATAAGAAATTTCAGTTTTGTAAAACTAAAAATGTTCTGTAGCAGGTGTGAAGGTATAGCTGGTATGTGTGTGGTCCTGAATCCCAACCTTAGCACCAAAAAACCCCACAAGGTGTGTGGTGATAATAGTTGCACAAGAATGTTTTTGTCACTCAACTTAAAATGCTAAAAAAAATTATGAACATATATTTTATCACAGATTTCAAGTTTTTTACACTGAGGATTGAACCCAGGGCCTAACACTGAATCACACCTCCAATCCCTATATTTAAAAAAAATTAAATGAAGAAGACCAGTACTTGGGGAAATGAAACAGTATTGTAAATTTGAGGCCAGCCTGGGCTACATAGTGAGAACCTATCTCAAAACATAAAACAAGGGGCTGGGAATATGGCCTAGTGGTAGAGTGCTTGCCTCATACACATGAAGCGTTGGGTTCGATTCCTTAGTAGCACATATATGGAAATAGCCAGAAGTGGCACTGTGGCTCAAGAGGTAGAGTGCTAGCCTTGAGGACAAAGAAGCCAGGGACAGTGCAAGCTCCACGACTGGCAAAAAACTCCACAAAAATACAACCATAAAACAAAATAAAAAGGAAGGAGGAGAAGAGGAGGAAAAGAGGAAGTGGAAAATGGGAGGGGGTAACAGTGAAGATGGCAGACATGTTTATTGAAGATAGAGCTAACAGCATTTTATAAGAACTGGATACGGGAAAGGATTGATCTAGGATAGGCCTGGCCTCTTATTTCAGAATTTAGGGAGTTAGCTGTTAAGAAGAATTCAAAATCAAATACAAAAGTGAATATTTTGGGGTATAGCTAAATGTTTAAACACTTCTCTAACATGCACACGGCCCGAAGATTGGTCCAAAGTACTGCATTAAAAGTAAATATTTATTCAAATGGAGAAAATAAATTATAATATGTTACACAATTATACAAACACCATAAAAATGTAGAAAATAACCTAAAAGCTTATAACATATTACAAACACCAAAAAATGTAGAATATAACCTAACAGTAATATCCTTATATACATATAATGTAACTTTCCTCTACTGTTGGTTGTATACTATTCGTTCACCAACTCATATGATGATCTCATAGTATTTTTTCTATAAAAAGAATGAAAAGATATTTCTGTTTTTCCTCTAGCAGTTTACCAAAATTAGTATTACTAATACATTTGTTTTATTTTCCTTTTGCTTTGGTAAAGTTCATAATTGCCATTTAATTACCATTCCAAGAGATTTTAACAGCCTAGTCTTTTTTCAGTTTATGTATTTGGTTTCCTGTCATATTTACACTTTGGTTCATCAACAATTTAGAAAACTATACAAAGTTGACTTGAAAAGAGACAATTCCAGGAATAACTGAGTGTATTAAAAATTGGCACTGTATTATATTGAGTTCTGAGATTGCATAACCAAAATCACTGAAAACTCCGTATACTTAGTTATTGATAAACATCTTTAGGCTTTTTGTGACTGGGGCACTTGCTTTTCCAGTTATTTCTTTACGCCTATGATAATTTGATTTGCCATTTCATCAGAAACTATCAGGTTTTATCAGAATAAAATGAGTCAGATGCATTAAAACATGATTCTAAAACGTTTAGTTGCATAAAACATGCAAATCTTAGATAGGCAAGATCATTATTTGTAAAACTGCTACAAACTTAGCTCTGCAAGCAGCCTTCCATTTATTCTATTTTGCAAGACTCCCATACAAATGAGAGTCTGCCATTATGTAAAATACAGCATTTCCACAAAAGAATTAATAGTAGCAAACTAGCAATGTGGTTTAGTGGTAGAATGCTTGCCTAGCGTGCATGAAGCCCTGGGTTTGATTCCTCAGCATCACATAAACAGAAAAAGCTGGAAGTGGCCCTGTGGCTCAAGTGGTAGAGTGCTAGACTTGAGCAAAAGGAAGCCAGGAACAGTACTTAGGCCCTAAGTTCAAACCCCAGAACTGGTAAAAAAAATTAATAGTAGAACTACTTACCCAATGTTCTTGCAATGCTACTTCTAGATACTTATTAAAAACAACTGAAATCAAGGTGTCAAAACAAAACTTGTACTTTACAAAATTCATTTCGCCATTGATTACAATAGCTAAAATGCAGAGATATGCACAACATAAATGTCCATCCATGGATAAATGAATAACTAAAACATGTTACATACATATGATAGGATATTATTCAGTCTTTAAAAAAAGGAAAGCCTATGGTGTGTGAAAGCATAGAATAACTTGGAAGACATAATGCTAAGTGAAATAAAACAGGCACAGAAGGACAAATACTTCATGACTCCACTTACATGTAGGATATAAATAGTCAGATTCATAGAAGCAAAGATTAGAGTGATGGGTGTCAGGGACTAAGCAGAGTACAGGAAAAGGGGAGACACTGTTCAATAAGTATACATTTTTAGTTATGCAAGATGAGTAAGTTCTAGAGATCTGTTAGAGATTTTTTTTTTTTTGGCCAGTCCTGGGGCTTGGACTCAGGGCCTGAGCACTGTCCCTGGCTTCTTCCCGCTCAAGGCTAGCACTCTGCCACTTGAGCCACAGCGCCGCTTCTGGCCGTTTTCTGTATATGTGGTGCTGGGGAATCAAACCTAGGGCCTCGTGTATCCGAGGCAGGCACTCTTGCCACTAGGCTATATCCCCAGCCCCATGTTAGAGATTTTATATCTACTAAAATTTTTATCAAGAAGAGAAATCTTAGATATATAATTATAATATCTATAATTGTTAAATCATTAACAACTATATATTAAAATTTTATCAACAGAGCAAATCTTATAGTTAATGGTATTACCACAATAAAAATATGATACATTTATAATTGTATATTTGGCATTGTTGAACATATTAGTGACAGAAGAAAATGTCCATTCTGACTAGCCAGTGTTTGATCCTCCACATATACTTTCATATGCCCAGTGAATAAATTTCCACAAAGTAGTTTCAGGGTCTGTACATTTCAAAACTTATTTCTCTTTAGCAGCATACATTTCTAATGTGGCATCTACAGGATTTATTAGTATTAAGATGTTATCTTTGGCTACGTATAATTTCTCACACCTGTAATCCCAGCACTTGGAAGAATGAGACAAAAGGATCTGCAGCTGGAGTCCAGCTTAGACTACATAGTACAATCTTGTTTTCAAGAGGGAGAAAAGGGGAGGGGAGGGGAGAGGAGAGGAGAGGAGAGGAGAGGAGAGGAGAGGAGAGGAGAAGGAGATCTTTTGTCTTGCATTACTTGTCCGTATGACATCAGGAAATCATTTCTACACTGTGGTGGCTAACCATAGCATAGAAATAACTGCTAGCTATAAAAGTATATTTGATTAAATCCAAAATAAATGTAAATCCAATTCAATTCTGTTTTTCATGTTTCCAAAGTATTCATGATCACACAATGCCAACCCCACTGTGCGGAAAAAGTGATCAAGGAGAAATTGGAGTGGGAAGATACAAGCAACTTAATTGATTCCAATTAAAATATTTAACTGGGGGCTGGGAGTATGGCCTAGTGGCAAGAGTGCTTGCCTAGTACACATGAAGCCTTGGGTTCGATTCCTCAGCACCACATATATAGAAAAAAAGCCGGGAGTGGTGCTGTGGCTCAAGTGGCAGAGTGCTAGCCTTGAGCAAAAAGAAGCCAGAGACAGTGCTCAGGCCCTGAGTCCACGCCCCAGGACTGGCAACAACAACAACAACACAAAACAAAACAGAATTTTATTTGTTATCTGACAATTATGTCAAATTCCTCATTTCTCCCGAGAATTTCTTTCTGCAATTTTTATGGAGCTTGTGGTAGATTTGTAGGTCAATTTACGGGGAGCTAAAGTTATCTATCATGTTGAGTCATCCTATTTAAGTAAGACATGACATTAGCTGGGCGTGCTAGTGCAAGCATGTAGTCATTGATGCTGGGGAGGCTGAGGCTAAGAGGATCCCCTGAGCCTAGGTGTTTGGGGGTGATCTTGGGAACATAGAGAGACTCCTTGTCTCAACAAAAATATGTATATGTTTATTATAGAAATCCTGTTTTATGTCCTACAATATTGTTTTGCAGGTCTTTTTTCAAGCTCTGGTCCTGGAGCTTGAACCCAGAGCCTGAATTCTATCCCCTGAGCCTCCCTATGTTCAAGTTTAGGGCTCCACCACTTAAGCCATGGCACCACTTCCAACTTTTTCTGTTTATGTGGTACTGAGTGCAGTTTTCTTTATACAGGTCCTGGTGCATGTTTTTTGTTTAGTCTTAGGTGATTGATGGAGTTCATTGTTAATGTTCATTGTTATATTTTCTACTATGAATTATAGCTGATTAATAATTTGATATGTGATAATTATCCATCTCAAATAATAATGATGTGGATAATTGAATAGAACACATTATTTTGCCTGGTTTGCATCCCTGACAGTAATGTTGCAATGTCTGTTTCTGCATTTTGCTATCTGAACAATTTTACAGTTTTTTGTGATCTGAAAAATTTTGTAAACCTTTTTTTCAGTACTTAAAGTCTGATATATTTTATTTCCCTTATTTTGGACACTTGTTTTTTCAATATAATTTTATTGTTCTTATTAAGGTTTTGTACAGAGGAGTTACCATTTCATAAATCAGATATGAGTACAGTACAGGTGACAATGTTACTCCTTCCTTTGCTTTCCTCCATTTCCCCCTCCCATCCCTGCCCACATAGACACGTTTTTAAATTCCAAATTTACCTTCTTAGAAAAGCAATAAAGATTGAGAACATTTTATTCTATGGGTGTTTTACAGTATTTTTTGAGTTGACTTCTTAATCATTAAGAAAATTACTAGAACAACTCAGTTTATATAAAAATTCTCTTGTATCTTAAAGGAAGTTCAACTTGCATTATACAAACCCACTTCCTTTAATGGAAAAGTAGTGGTTTCTAACCAATTTGAGGCCCAAATATCTTACCCTAAAGAGCTTTCAAAGAACTTACGATTAAAAATAGTTCAGAATGAAATTATTTTATTTCAGTTCTTTTGAAATGGATTAAATCGAAATGCATTCAAAAGCAGAAAGCTGTACTGCTACCACTTGATGCAGTTCACATGCTGAAAATGTTATATCTTACAAAAGACCTGAAAAAAAAAACCCTCCTAATAGGCTGTCTCGCTCATGCTCATGTTTGTACTCATTTTTGTTAGAGAAAGCACATGGTCCCCTTAGCCCCTGGGCATTGTCAAGCCAAATACGCAGAAACATTCATTGAGTACTCAGAAGTCTCAATTAGGCAGTGGTTTTTTCTAATAATATAGAGGAAAAACATCTTGATTGAAGTTGGGGGAGGGGAGAAGCAATTTGGTCCCCATTGCAGATGTCTGATTAGCTATGAAAAGGAAACGTGTTCTCTCTAAGCTTCGGGTTAATCATCTTAAAATCTATTTCTGTGACTCTTGTTAAAAAACAATCACTGAAGGTAGAAACCATTAAAAGGAAATAATGAAAGCTTAGATCACATTAAAAAAACGATATTAAGACACTGTAAATAATGTTGAAAGTCAAACAATATAATCAGGAAAAAATATTTGTAACATATATGGCATGATTCTAACAAATTGATTAAAATGAAAAGAAGGCACATGCTGAAACAGAAAAATTGGCAAATGATTCCATTATAATATAAAAGAGGAAATATAAATGGAAGTAAACATGAAAATTGTTCTTTGCTGGTGATCAAAATCATGCAAATTATAATAGCATTGCTATTTATAAAAAATTACTAGTGTGG